>NW_026110965.1:0-52401 GCF_024679095.1 Eriocheir sinensis | reverse complement strand
AAGTGTTGTAGGAAGGGTTACAGTAATCACTACTAAAAGTTTTTGTAGTTGCCTAACATACATTTTCATGTACAGGTGTCTCCACAGGTCTGGTGGAGTGTTGCAGTCACCGCTCAAATTCCGTGTTCCTTCCCCTCAGTGACAATAAGAAAATGGGGCGTTGCAGCATAGACTCTATGTTCATTTTTACTTTGTGTCAATGTTTTCGTTCGTGCTCCTGTCTCGCTGTTTCTTGTGCGTCTAATTGTTTATCTCTTGTTACTTGTTTATCTTCTACTGTCCGTCCATGTCCTCTTGTCGTCCATTCGTACACATTGTTCTACACATACACCCACACTTAAATGTTAACCTTCACAAACAACATTCACACAAACACCTATCCTATGTGTTGTCCTTGTTGTAATGAGCTGTGTATGTTTTGTCCAATAAAGTAACCCTGGCGGATATGACTTTCTCTATCCGTGAACCGATTAGCACTTAGAACACTCGCAACCACCAACAATTGGTGACCCTGCAGTGTTGCTATGGTTCAAGGTGACTTATAGCCGGTACCGTACCAAGGGCACTCTCTCCTAGAGTGGAGGACCTGGGCAGGGTAACTTGTCCATTCGTCCGCCCTCTCCTGGGGCAAAAATCCTCACCTCCATTCGGGGTTCGTGGGGCTGAGCACTCAGGTCGGGAGAAACATTACGCCGTAGGCGTAGTTGCCACCTTCAAGGTTCTCCCCCGCCCTCCCCCAGGCGCCTTCCCCAGGCACCTTCTGTGCCCCTCTCCAGGCACCTTCTGTGCCCCTCTCCAGGCACCTTCTTTGCCCCTCTCCAGGCACCCTCTGTGCGCCCCCTCCAGGCACCCTCTGCGCGCCTCCTCCAGGCACCATCTGCGCGCCTCCTCCAGGCACCTTCAGCGCCTCCTCCAGGCCCCCTTTGTGACCCCTCTCCAGGCCCCTTGTGCACCCTTCAGGCATCTTTTATGCCCCATAGTGCTCTTCCCGGCGCTCACCCACCCACCCCCACCCTTTCCCCTTCCTGCCTTCCCGCTGGTCCGGCGACTGAGACACGCACATCGTGTAACACACTACACAGACTCAGTGAATACTCAAACACAGTGCGACATATTACTGAGACACACAGTACCACACACTCAGTGTACACGCCACACACAGACTCGGTGTACACGCCATAGACTCAGTGTATACGCCACCACACACCACACAGACTTAGAGACACACGCAAACACAGTGTGACACCCCACTGGGATTACTAGCTGCCCCCTGGATTAACCACCGCCTCCTGGATCTACCACCGCCCTCTTGGATTATCTTTCACTTGTGGATCTTTGTGTACAGTGCAGTGTGTCCAGCAACAGTTCAGTGCAGCACGTCCCCAGCAACAGTTAGTGTCACAGTGTTACCTACTAAGAGTGTTGTGTTACAGTGCCTTTTTGAACACTGGTTCACTCCCCGAGCCACCGAGGCCCCTGCTGGCAGCTAGCGCCTTCCCACGCAGTCGTTCGACGCACTCACGACTGCCGCGGCTCCTGGCATATGCTAGCGCCTCTCACTCCTCAACCGGCTGTGGCCTCTGGCACGCTGGCATCTAGCGCCTTACCACGCAGTCGTTCTACGCCCTCACGGACTGCCGAGGCTCCCCTGGCACGCTGGCAGTTGGCGCCTTTAACACACGCAGTCGTTCTACTCTCACCGACTGCCGAGGCCCCTGCTGGCAGCTAGCGCCTTCACACGCAGTTCCGTCGACGCACTCTCTGACTGCCGTGGCCCCCGGCGCGTTTACGCCAGTGCCTTTCGCCCATCTCCACGCCGCTCGACTTCACCATACCTGACGACGACATGCAACTCTTCCTCTACTACGGCGGTGTCCTTCAGAGCACCACTCTTCTGCTCAGAACCCGTCTACGTGGTTCGCGATTTGGGAGTGCGGATTCAAGCCTTCCAGGATCTATTAAACAGCCAACCTTTCAACTCACCGCAGCCCACCTCACGCAGCCCACCTCACGCAGCTCAACTCACGCAGCCCACCTGACGCAGCCCACCTTACGCTCCTCAACTCACGCTCCTCAACTCCTCGCTGCTCAACTCCTCGCTGCTCAACTCCTCGCTGCTCAACTCCTCGCTGCTCAACTCCTCGCTGCTCAACTCCTCGCTGTTCAACCCCTCGCTGCTCAACACCTCAGCTCGACTCACCGTAGCTGTTGTCACCGCATTACTCACTCCAGCTCGACTTACTGTAGCTGTTGTCACTGCACTACTCACTCCAGCTCGACTCACCGTAGCTGTTGTTACCGCATTACTCACTCCAGCTCGACTCACCGTAGCTGTTGCCACTGGACTACTCACTCCAGCTCGACTTACTGTAGCTGTTGTCACTGCATTACTCGCCCCAGCTCGACTCACCGTAGCTGAACTACTCAGCGCAACTTACCGTTCCTCAACACAACTCTACTCAGCGCAACTCATCGCACAACGCTACTCAGCGCAACGCATCACCGTCTGCCACAGCGCCTCAGCACCAGGGAAGATTTTGTTCCTCCTTCCTCGTCACTGGGGGGGGGGGGAGTAATCTAGCAGTAACCGCTCAAATTCCGTGTTCCTTCCCCTCAGTGACAATAAGAAAATGGGGCGTTGCAGCATAGACTCTATGTTCATTTTTACTTTGTGTCAATGTTTTCGTTCGTGCTCCTGTCTCGCTGTTTCTTGTGCGTCTAATTGTTTATCTCTTGTTACTTGTTTGTCTTCTACTGTTCGTCCATGTCCTCTTGTCGTCCATTCGTACACATTGTTCTACACATACACCCACACTTAAATGTTAACCTTCACAAACAACATTCACACAAACGCATACACAAACAAACACCTATCCTATGTGTTGTCCTTGCTGTAATGAGCTGTGTATGTTTTGTCCAATGAAGTAACCCTGGCGGATATGACTTTCTCTATCCGTGAACCGATTGGCACTTAGAACACTCGCAACCACCAACAGCAGTACACTCCCCTGAAGTGTGCCAACATCATGATGGCTTGTCTGCTGCTACGTAACCGTTGTGTTAGACGTGGCGTTCCAGCTCCACAGCAGCTGTAGGTGCTTCTGTATTTCATAGAGATAGTGCTATCTTTTATATACTCCACAAATTGCTGCCTGTATCAGTGCTCCTTGTATACTTAGGTTTAGGGTAGATTTATTAACATACATATGCAGTAGCAATGTCAAGTGGAGGTGCTAGTTATTCGGCATATGCTACAGTATGCCAGTACTGCTTAAGTTCATCTTTAATTTATTTTCATTACCTCCCCAGCAGAAAGATGAAGAAGGAGACTTGCCTCCTGCGGCCGGACACCATGAGCGTGGGGCAACTGTCCGAAAGGAACTCATCCAGAGATGGTTTACATGAGATCTGCAGTGGAGCTGCTTAAGTGTGTGTGTGTGTGTGTGTGTGTGTGTGTGTGTGTGTGTGTGTGTGTGTGTGTGTGTGTGTGTGTGTTGTAATTTCATTATTTTTTTTATCTCTCTCTCTCTCTCTCTCTCTCTCTCTCTCTCTCTCTCTCTCTCTCTCTCTCTCTCTCTCTGATGCATGTATGTATGAATATATTTCACAGGAAGAATTTTTTTTTTTTTGTTAAGTTCTCTAAGTAATCAAAAAAAAACATTAAGTTAAGTCTTCAGCAACAAATAAGGAGTTAATGATTTTTTAAAATTTTAGTGTAAATATATTCAACCATACGCAACATTGTATAAAAAAACATGATCTCCTTTTATAGAAAAATATAAAATCTTAGTATAAATATTACCAACCGTTTAAAGATGTATAGCTATAGTTTCCTTTTATTAAAAAAATAAAGAAATTTTAGTATAAGTAAAATATTATAAAAGAGTACATGCCAATATGACCTCTTATGCATTATAAAATATTTGTGTTAATATAATCAATCCTGAGAAACTAAGATTACAGCACAGCTCACTTTGAGGTATACTAGAATCCTGAGAAACTAAAATTATAGCAGCTCAACTTGAGGTAAATGGTATTGGGTAAAACAATGGAAAAGGGGACTAGAAACATAAGGAACTAAAAATGTAGCACAGCTCAACTTGAGATTCTGGTATCGGGAGCAAATGGAACGTGACTAGAATCCACAGATAGAAAAAAAAAAAAAAATTACATCAAAACTTAATCCTGAAAAAGACAAAAAAAATCAATATTTACACCTAAACTAAAAAAAAGAAACAATGAGAAAAAACTAACAACTCTAAGAAAGACAAAATAACTTGATCATCTAAGATTTACGTCATAACTTAGTGATTAAAGGAGAGAAAAAAAATCCAGGAAATAAAAATGCTTAATCCTATATGATTTAAACCTTAATTGCTTAAATGAGGGGAAAACCTATGGCTTCCTATTTAATTCGGCCTCCCATAGCCTGAACAAGTTTTAGGATGGCTGCTGGTGTTTCAGCTAATTTCTGCAAGGCAGCCACAGTCTCCCGCTGCATTGCAACACATTCCCGCTGCAGTGCCACATTCTCCCGCTGTAAGGACACAGCCTCTCTTTGAGTCCCCACAAGGTCGGAAATAAGGTCCCGTACTTCATTTACATTAAGAAGCTGAGGTGCCACTTTAATCTCCTCCATGAAACCTAGAATAAAAAAATGCAAAAATTTAAGTAAACCCAAAAATTTCATCAAGTTTGTTGTGATGTTTATCTTGGAATGGTAGAGTGAAAGCAGAGGTTTTTTGGCAAAAATAGTGTACAAAACAAACCTAATACATATAGCACTCTACTTCTCATGCTGCTGTAAACAACAATGTTTCTCTTATATTCATCTGTTAACCCATTACAGTTAAGCAAATGACACATAACGACTCATTCTTTAGTCATTAAACTCTCATGCCGCTGATAGCGTCTTATTTTAAAATATTCGTTCATGAGAATGAACAACTATGTACTTCAAAGGAAGGTGTGCACAGTTTAAGTCTTTAAACCAAATACAAATAAAATGCACCGTTTTTTTTCAATAACTACCATAATACGATGTTACTATATGATTCACCTTGACTCAAGGCTGCTATCATAGCGGAGAGGGAATTCATAAGAATTGTGCATTTGGTGATAAGTTTTTGAAATTTGGCATGGATGTAGATATGGCCATTAGGATTTCAAAAAACATCGCAAACAAAGTGGGCCTGCCCCCTGGTGGCCGGTTTGCACTAAATTCAATATGGCCGCCATGCGACACTGACGATATTGTATTTCAGCTTCTATTTACACTAGAACATCATGCAATACCTCTTTTTCTACATATTTTGACATGACAAAGCCATTTATCAGGTTCCAAAACACTTTTGATGGCTGGTTTAAGAGATATCCAATATGGCCACCATGCGGAGCTACAGATGTGATATCTCAGATTCTATTTACAATAGAGCATCATGCTCATACCCATTGCCTACTTATTTTGGCATGATAAGTCCATTTATTAGGTTTAAAAACACTTCTGATGGCTGGTTTAGTAGATATCTGATATATTGCTGTGTTTAAATGACATATAATATATACATATAGAGAAAGAGAGAGAGAGAGAGATGTATGGGCATTGTATGGCTATACTCGATCATCTAAACTTCAGATGCAAGATGGCTTGCGTTACATGTTCAAAGTATATTTGCAGAAAGGCAACAATCAATCAATAAATGAATGAAATCAATGAAATGCAGGTCTTAAAAATCTGCACTTAACCTTAAAATTGAATGATGAACAAGAGAAAATTAAGAGGAAGTGAATTGCAAACACCAAACCTACTTACTCAGCATAATTTGTAAAACCTAAGAGTAAGTTGCAATGTGAATCTAGACTGTGTTGTCACTGTTGGTACAACCTCCTCCACACTTGCACAGTGATGTGCAATGAAGCTGAGCTCCCCAGCACTTGCAGTTGCCCCTGCAGGCCTCAGTGCAGCCACAATTTAGAAGCAGAGAGCATGCCTGACTCACTTCTGGCAGGTCTGTCCAGTGTGGAACCCATTCTCTGGTTCGGGCATTCCATCTCCAGCCCCAGTCACCAGGATTTGGGATTTCTGGAGTTTTGAGGAGCGCTTTGTTCCACACAAATGCAACACACAGAAGTGTTCGCTTGATATGCTGGAAGAAAGCATGCTTTGTTGGCGGAATGCTGTCAAGGTCTTTAAGACCTCTAGTGAACATTTGCTTCCTTGCCTCATTCAGTGAGTTGCTGTTACTGCTTTTACAGTACATGAGTACAACCCAGCGTTCTAAGTTTTGCATGTGCTTAGATTCAAGTGTGACAGATAAGGGATCTTGTGTTAATGTAACAAAGGTCTCAGTAACTTGAGGGAGGGCACCCCAAGCACTTCAAGCAGTCTTCTTTCCTATATCATACAAGGATGACACGACATCACAGCCTGTAATGGCATGGAAGAACGGCAGAGCTATGATGTGTTGAGGGTCAAGCATCTCAACAACAGAGTGGATAGAAATGTCCTTATAGGCCTTCCCATGGCCAAAACCAATCCAGAGCTGTGTTAGGCCTAGCTTTTGGAAAAGATTAATGGCAAGTACAACCACATCACTGTCCACAGTCCTGAGGTAGGCTTTGGTGTGACCTTGCTGAGCAGCGTGATACAGGTGCAACATCATCCTGGTGTCCGCCTCCTCCTGCTGACATGGAGACAAGCTGCTAACTTCAATCTGCCTGTTGGTCAGGACAAGTTCCCCCTTAGTGGTGAACAGGTGGAACTGTGTGTCAGGAGTACTGGCACATTTCTGCAGTTCCCCACTCAGAAACTGGAAGAGGTCCTCCTTGTTCCTACCATCTTTGAGGAACTTCTGCAACTCAGCACCTTTGGGTAGAGGAACTTTAGGTGAGACCCTAGTTCTCTGGCCTTGACCTCGCTTGCTACGGGTCTGGGATTTGAGACTAGTCTCCCTATAGGTATCCCACACTGCATCCACCCTAGTGGTATTGCTTGTCATTTGACTGCTCAAGTATGGCATCAGCTGCATTTGCGCATACTCCCCAAAGACCTTAGCCCGTTGAGGTTTTACAAAGTGAATCACTGCTGCCATATCTAGCACTACCACAGTGGCCTCCTTTGCTGCAGGAGTACGACCAGTAATAGGCATATTTGGAAGGCAGCGAAGTATGTCTGATTTAGTACCTGACCGCAAATTGCCCTTATCTGACAGTGATGGGGGCTCTCGTCTGTTTTCGTATTTGAAGAAGTCATCTAAGTCTGCATCGGGACGAGGTTGGAGAGACATGAAGAGCTTTGTAATCAGAGCAGAGTTTGCCTTAACAGACCCAGTCTTGTCAGCCCCTTTTTTCAGATCCACAGGGGGTTTGTTGGAGAAGGTATACACATTTGGTCTCTTGATGACATCAGAGAGTGGTTTGACACACTGGTCAATGCGCTCCTCTACAAACTTTTTGAACATGGCTTTGCCCATGTCTGGTGCCTCTCTCAGTGACCTAACTACTTCAGGGTCGGATACCTCACCAGTGTCTAAAGTGACTAGATCCAGACCAGTCTCTTTGAAGGGATTTATGACTACACCCTCACTGACAAGCTGCAGCATTGACTTCAGATGATTGAGGAACTTCCTCTGTTCAGCAGCGGCTGATTCAGGATGTTCATTGCTAGCCTCACTGGATCTACTGGAAGAGCAGTTGGCCTCAAATTCACCAATGACTCTGAGGACTTCTGGCTTGGATAGTTCTATGACCTCCTTCTCTTCCTGCTGACCATAGAGACCCTTTGCTCCTCCATCATTCTTCAGGAACTGGATGGAGTGCTCCTGGCTTTGGTCCAGAGCCATGAGAGAGAACTTTCTCTCACTGCGTTGAACTACAAACTTGCCACTCATGAACTCCTGATGGACTGAAGGATGGATTGTAGGGAGTTGAGCCATATCTCTCAGGAAGACAGGCATCCAGCGAGCATAGTTTGTATGACCAAACGTGAACAGCCATGGGCAGAGACTACTGCATGCACTCAAGGTGAGGGGCCAGTCACCTGACCGCTGTCCCCGGACAAACTGACTGTTGATGAGCAGGTACATTTTGACTGTTAACCAGTAGTAGGCAGTAGAGCTGGAGTTGGCTAGACGCTGCTCCCACATCTCAAAGGCAATGTGAGGACCAGAGGACTGACGACAGAACTCCTCGTATGCCTGAATCTCAAGGACATGAAGCCAGGCCAGTGTCAGCTGGTAGGCATACCTGGTCCGTTTGATGTGCTTTCCACCCGGAAGTGAGGGAGCCACACCTGATGTGAAGATTTTGGCATGATGAAACATTCGCTCCCAACCAGAGCCTGCCAGCAATTTACCACCACATTCCTGAGAAGCCATCTCAATATGGAGAAAACCTATGAAACAAACCATCTTAGATTCTCCCACCTCCTCAGGAAACAACCACTGGCACTTCTTCTGCAGTGCATACAGGGGACAGTCACCCTCAATGATTGGTATCTGGCCAGGGTTCACAAATTCTGTGGCTTTCTTGACAATGAGCATGGCATGTTTCTGCATGGCTATAGAGGAAGCCTTCTCATAAAACACTGGGAATACACCTACAGTGGCTCTTGGTCTGACATTGTCATCCTGACTGTGAGAGAAGAAGCCTGAGTATGTGACAGGTACCTCTGACAATTTGCCATCATCTTCACCAAGGACCTTGTGGACATGTTCTAGCCAACCCTGTTCAGGAACTGCAGCACGAGGGTTTGATGAACATATGGACTGGACTGTGCCACCCGGCATGGCAGGAAGAGTGACATCCCCAGCATACTCATCAATATATGGCACCACAGAGAAGTCCTCAGGTAGAGTAATCGTGGTGTCACCAAGGTCATCTAGTGACAGAGGAGGAGGCTCTACTCCCATTTTGTCAACTGTTGGATGGTTTGTCAGAGTGATGGCTGTGCCGTGGAACTCCACACGACCTGACTCATCAATGTTGTCAACACCCCCTGTTGTGAAGACACCTCTCTTCAGATTCAAGGGTACAACAGCACCTTCTTCAGAGAATCGCTTTGACACTGCACGAGCCAGACTTTTTCTAACTCCCATGACCCGGTCATAAGAGACACACATACCCAAGGAGTGAAACATGTTAATCATGCCTTTCTGGCGACCACTTGAGTGTAGCTTCAGACCCATGTACAAAGGAAAAGGAGTCTCTCTCTCTTTTCTCTGGTACAAACTCAGAGCACTGCAAGATTGCTTTGCAGCATTGCTGCACACGAGTTGTGAAATGGTGCAAGCAACTGTTACTCTGGCACTGATGCTGGCCTGGTCCTGTTCAATTTGTTCCTCAACAGAACTGGAACCCTCAAGCAGGATGTTCAGGAACATTAACAGCGGTTTTGCTACTGGTTCACTGAGGCAGTTTGGTGCAAATGATCCATTGAAGGGCATTTGCTGCAGAAGAATGTACTTCCGCAACAGGACACCAACTTCTGCCAGTTTCATGGCTTCAGCCTCAGTCACTTGAAGTCTAGCTGTCTCTGCTACAGCCGCACCAGCTGTCTTCTTGCGTGTGATGAACACATCCCGTCCAGCGGAATACTCTGACCACTGCGGACCTAGCTTCTCCAGTATGTGGTCTTTGAAACGTGTGGCATGAACAAGCTTACCCACCCAATCAGATTCTAGTTGCATCAACTTCTGATCATAAAGCTTTCTCAGGTCAGCCAGCTTGAACACTGCTTGACTGCCCTGCATTGCGGCTACAATCTGAGCAACTATTAGGGGGTCAAAAGTCTGACTTAGGGTAGAGCTGTGCTCACCTTCATCCCTAGCCAGTGCTGCCCTGGCATTATTTTTCAATGACATGTAACAAGAAACATGGTAGTGTATGTCTGCCGCTTCTGCATCATCTAGGTTGACCGCAGTGGCAAGACGGGCAACAACAACCCAGTTCTTTGACTCAGTTGCCCACTTGTGTAGGTTTCGGCCACAGTTGGCACTCCTAGCTCTGTACAGCTTTTCGGACTCTTCATACCCCTGACAGCACACGCACTGCCTAGAAGTTCGGTCCAGGGCAGCATTGAAGCTAGAGCGGGTTTTTTTGGGACTTGGGGTTGCCTTCTCATCACTGTCTCTTGTTCTTTTCTCAAGTTCCCGCTGCACCATGAGAGGACGGAACCGACTCCTGCAGGCATTGTGGTACTTTGCCTGATTGTTTAGCAGGGTACTGGCGATGCCTGTACCATCATCCAGATCTGCTAAACTGAGACCTAAGGGCAGAGGGATACTATTTTCTGTGAAGGTTTTTATGTCATTTTCAAGAGCATCATAAGCAGGGTGATGGCACTCCTTCTTGTAGGGATGCCGCAGATCTTTTCTTGATTTTGCCTGGCAAAGGCAACAGAGGGCCCAGTCAAAGGTTCTTCCAGATGCTAAGGGGTCATCCATGTTGGTAATGCAGAATATCAGGTCAGGGGACACTCTGGAATGAACTTGATACTACAGCAAGGCAAAACCTGAAATTAAAAAAGAGAAAACATGGTTAATGTTGGTCATTAAAATCATGCATGAATTTGTGTCAGCATTTGCATTATCATATAATGGCAAATCATGTTTGTCAAATGGCTTTGTCATGTCAAAATATGTAGGAAAAGAGGTATTGCATGATGTTCTAGTGTAAATAGAAGCTGAAATACAATATCGTCAGTGTCGCATGGTGGCCATACTGAATTTAGTGCAAACCAGCCACCAGGGGGCAGGCCCACTTTGTTTGCGATGGTTTTTGAAAACCTTATGGCCATATCTTCCACCATGCCAAATTTCAAAAACTTATCACTAAATGCACAATCCTTCTGGATTTTGACAAATTCCCTCTCCGCTATCAGATATTATTGGGATTCTCCGCTCCTCGGCTTCAATCACCATGACAGTAAACTCTCCCTGCGGTGTACCACTTGTGGAGGGATGGGTACCTTCTTGAGCAGGACCCAGAGCCTGGGAGGGAGGCACTGTGTAGCACCAGCTGCATCTGAAATATAGTTAGGAAAGGGTATTATCACAACCACATGTAAAGTTGGGGACATATGGTAAGCTGCATGTGGCCTCAGTGCTTATCTCCAACAAAGGAGGCAGCTCAAGGGCACACAAAAAAAGAAAACAATAATAAAAAAAGCCCGCTACTCGCTGCTCCTAAAAAAGAAACAAAAGAGGTGGCCGAAAGGAAGATCAAATACGGGAGGAGAGGTGTCCTGATACCCTCCTCTTGAAAGAGTTCAAGTCGTAGGCAGGAGGAAATACAAGATGAAGGAAGATTGTTCCAGAGTTTACCAGCGTGAGGGATGAAAGAGTGAAGATGCTGGTTAACTCTTGCATAAGGGGTTTGGACAGTATAGGGATGAGCATGAGTAGAAAGTCGAGTGCAGCGGGGCCGCGGGAGGGGGGGAGGCATGCAGTTAGCAAGTTCAGAAGAGCAGTCAGCGTGGAAATATCGATAGAAGATAGAAAGAGAGGCAACATTGCGGCGGAATTTAAGAGGTAGAAGACTATCAGTATGAGGAGGAGAGCTGATGAGACGAAGAGCCTTAGCCTCCACTCTGTCCAGAAGAGCTGTGTGGTGGAGCCCCCACACATGAGATGCATACTCCATACGAGGGCGGACAAGGCCCTGTATATGGACAGCAACTGTGCAGGGGAGAAGAACTGGCGGAGACGGTACAGAACGCCCAGCCTCGAGGAAGCTGATTTAGTAAGAGATGAGATATGAAGTTTCCAGTTGAGATTTTGAGTTAAGGATAGACCGAGGATGTTTAGTGTCGAGGAAGGTGATAGCTGGGTGTTGTCAAATAATAGAGGATAGTTGTTTGGAAGATTGTGTCGAGTGGATAGGTGGAGAAACTGTGTTTTTGAGGCGTTGAAGGACACCAGGTTCTTCTTGCCCCTATCGGAAATAATAGTAAGGTCTGAGGCTAAGCGTTCTGCAGCCTCCAGCCTTGAGTCGTTAAGTTCCTGAAGGGTGGGTCTTCTATTAAAAGAAGTTGAATAATGCAGAGTGGAATCATCGGCGTAGGAATGGATAGGACAGTTCGTTTTGGAAAGAAGATCATCAATGAACAACAGAAAAAGAGTGGGAGATAGGACAGAACCCTGTGGGACACCACTGTTAATAGATTTAGGGAAGAACAGTGACCGTCTACCACGGCAGAAAGAGAACGGTCAGAAAGGAAACTGGAGATAAAGGTACAGAGAGAAGGATAGAAACCGTAGGAGGGTAGTTTAGAATGCAAAGATTTGTGCCAGACCCTATCAAAAGCTTTTGATATGTCCAGCGCAATAGCAAAAGTTTCACCGAAACGGCAAAGAGAGGATGACCAAGAGTCAGTTAAGAAGGCTAGGAGATCACCAGTAGAACGCCCCTTGCGGAACCCATACTGGCGATCAGATAGAAGGTCAGAAGTGGAAAGGTGCTTTTGAATCTTCCGGTTAAGGATTGATTCAAAAGCTTTAGATAGACAAGAAAGTAAAGCAATAGGACGGTAGTTTGAGGGATTGGAGCGGTTACCCTTCTTAGGTACAGGCTGTATGAAGGCATACTTCCAGCAAGAAGGAAAGGTAGATGTTGACAGGCAGAGGCGAAAGAGTTTGACCAGGCAGGGTGACAGCACTGAGGCAGTTTTTAAGGACAATAGGAGGCACTCCATCAGGTCCATAAGCCTTCTGAGGATTGAGGCCAGAGAGGGCATAGAAAACATCATTTTGAAGAATCTTTATAACAGGCATAAAGGAGTCAGAGGGGGGATGAGTAGGAGGAATATGCCCAGAATCGTCCAGAGTGGAATTTTTAGAAAAAGTTTAAGAGAAGAGTTCAGCCTTAGAGATAGATGAGACGGCAGTGTTGCCGTCAGGACTGAGGAGTGGAGGGAAAGATGAAGAAGTGAAGTTGGAGGAGATGTTTTTGGCTAGATGCCAGAAGTCACGGGAAGAGTTAGAGAAAGCAAGTTTTGACATTTTCTATTAATGAAAGAATTTTTGGTTTGTCGGAGAATAGATTTGGCACGATTTCGGGCAGAAATGTAAAGTTCATAATTAGCATTAGTTTGAAGGCTCTGGTACCTTTTGTGAGCTACCTCTCTATCATTGACAGCACGAGAACAAGCGTGATTAAACCAAGGCTTTTTAGCGTGAGGAGTAGAGAAAGAACGAGGAATGTATGCCTCCATTCCAGAGACAATCACCTCTGTGATGCGCTGAGCACACACAGAGGGGTCTCTCTATCCTGGAAGCAATAATCATTCCACGGGAAATCGGAAAAGTACATCCTCAGGTCGTCCCACCGAGCTGAAGCAAAATGCCAGAAGCATCGCCTCTTCGGTGGGTCCAGAGGGTGTACTGGAGCGATAGGACAGGATGCAGAAATAAGATTGTGATCGGAGGAGCCCAACGGAGAGAACAGTTTGACAGAATAAGCAGAAGGGTTTCAGGTAAGGAAGAGGTCTAGAATGTTGGGCCGATCTCCAAGACGGTCGGGAATACGTGTAGGGTGCTGGACCAACTGCTCTAGGTCGTTGAGGATAGCAAAGTGTAGGCTTGTTCACCAGGATGGTCAGTGAAAGAGGATGAAAGCCAAAGCTGGTGGTGAACATTGAAATCTCCTAGGATGGAGATTTCAGCGAAGGGAGAGTGGGTCAAGATGTGCTCCACTTTAGAATTCAAATAGTCAAAGAATTTTACATAGTTGGTAGAGTTAGGTGAGAGATAAACAGCACAGATGTATTTAGTAATAGAATGACAGTGAAGTCTTAACCAGATGGTGGAAAATTCAGAAGAGTCAAGGTCGAGGGCACGAGAGCAAGTGATGTCGTTGCGCCGGTGTTGGTGAGACAATAGGGAAACGGTTAGTGAGGACATGGGAAGGGTCTTTGGAGGGCTTCAGCTCCCTTCTCACCTCCCATATATACCTCACCGGGAGTGGCTTGCGCCCGTTCGGTAGGTGTCTTCCTACCTACTCCAGTCGGAACATACTGTCCTGCTGGGACACAAGGCCAGTGTGACATCCAGGTTGCCACACATTACCTTTCCCAGATACACATTTATGAATCCACCAGAAAGGGAAGGATTAACATCTGGGTGAACTGTCACTGATGATTCTAGGACCAAATCTTGTTTGGAATAGGTCTGTGTCTAAAATTCGTATGCAATTGTTCATCAGGGATAATGTTTGTATGAAAAAAGTTTGTATGGAAAAGTTCGGATGCAAAAGTTAGTATGGTGTTTGTACGATATAAAGTACATATGGAAAATATTCGTAATGACATAAGTTCGTCTGGACAAAATTTATATCCTATGTATTTTATTAGTAGCCATTTCTGTGTTCTAATATTAATTCCTGCTTTGAGACTATGTATAGGCAAAGAAACAAACGGAAAATGGTAATCAAGTTACTTACTCAAAGAACCACCCTCGCTGTCAGGAATGGGCAGACTTGCATACCCTGTGGGAGAAAGAAGGTCGAGCAGGGCCTCCTCAACTTGGGAGAACTCCTCTCTAGGGGGTCCCCCACCTGTTGGCATGAGCAACTATTATATATATAGGCATTTCATTGGATATTTTGTTTAAAAAAAAATGTATGTGCAGCTAATCCACATACCTTGTCTGCCAATTCTTGGTCGATATATAATATCAGCCAATGAGCAAACAATGTTAAAGCAAGTGTACAGGCTCATTTGGTAGAGTGACCTTCTCCTCAGAGCCATGTTATAGCAAATAACAGACTGATAATGTAGAAAGTCCTGGATATACCGAAACATGTCTATTTGAATAATATAAATATATACTAAGAATATACTAAGATGGGACCAGATGGAATCTCGGGACAAGTGCTAGAAGGGTGTATAAATAAATTATTGGAACCACTTTATGACATAATAACATGCTCTATAAATACGGAAAAACTGCCCTTAGAATGGAAAGGAGCGCACATTGTACCAATTTATGGAAGTGGAGATAAAATTGAACCACTAAATTACAGAGCAGTCTCTTTGACAAGTGAAATGTGCAATATTTGTTAAAGTAAAATACAAAAATAAAGGATCGAACATTTCGAAAAGGAAAACACGATAGGCTAAATAAGGGACAGTTTGGATTTAGAAAAAGGGAATTCGTGTGTCACCAACTTTCAATGTTTCTACTCAAGAGCAATAGACGTGATGCAAGAAAGAGAAGGATGGGCTGATTGTGTATATCTCGATCTGAAAAAGCTTTTGACAAGGTTCCACACAAAAGGTTAATCTAGAAGCTATAACAGTTGGGATGAATGGCGGGAAAGGTTATCGAGTGGATGAAGGATTACTCTATGGAAAGAGAAATGAGGAAGGTGATTAGAGAGGATAAACCAAACTGGGGGAAGGTAGAGAGTGGAGTTCCTCAAGGCTCAGTCGTGGCACCAATAATATCCATGTTATATATAAATGATAGAGATGGGTAGACGATGCAAAGTTAGTAAGAAAAGTGAGGACGCAGGAAGACTGTGAAGAGCTGCAAAAAGACCTGGGCAGAGTGTACAGATGGAGCCAGTTATGGGAGATGGAATTTCATGCAAACAAGTGCCATGTTATGGAAATGGGAAAAAAAAGACCAAGGAAAACATACAGGAAAGAAGAAGACGGGAGAGAGGAGAGCTGATCACCCTGTACAAATTGATTCATAATTTTGATGAGGTGGATATAACTCTTCTTAGCTGCGAAAACGCAGGGGCTGAGATGACATGGAAAGAAACTTAATAAAGGAACCTGTTTGAGTAACTCACATGGATGGCGCAACTGGTTAGAGCGCTGCGCTGCCAGGCTTCACGGTCTGACAGGGCGGCGGTTCGAGCTTGGTCAGGCCGGAGTCTTTCCGTTGACTAGGAGTGGTACCTGTCCTCTCTTGAGGAAGGGAGATGGGGTGTGTGGTGCGTGAGGTCCTGCCAGTACCCATAGTTCAATGATACAGAGGACTTGCTCACGTCGAAAGGGTACCTCCTGGTGATTACGATTCCAAACTTTAAACCTTAAGCTACCTTTGAAATCCTGTAAGTGAATTTATTTTGAATAGTAAGGTAGTGCCAATCATCACTTAAGACACTAACATTATTGGAATTGAAATGATGAAACAAAATAGAATCTACATGTTTAATCATTAGTATGATACAGACATTTTATTGTCATAAATTTCATTTTCATAATTATGATTTTCAGAAATGTTGGAGAATGTCATTGAGAACCAAAATGAAGTGCCTTAGGATGCCTATGAAAGAGTTTGATGCCCTCAAGGCAAAGTTTGGAGCACCCCAAAAAAGGCAGCAAATTGATGATGAGGTACCAACTGTCCCTCTCAAAAAGCGTTGCATGCCTCGTGTAAGTACTCATTACATGCTTTGTAATATTTTTTTATACTTTGTTTTATACAGATGAGATCATTTGATTTATTTATTTTTATGATCACATTCACATAGTGGATGAATGCTATATGCTTCTTAGATTAGTATTTTGTCACAGGATCCCCACTAAGAATCCTGGGAATGGTGTGCCTAGAAATAGGAATAGGTGAACAAGGCACCTCCAGGTTGTGGTTACCAGTAGTCCCCGACAATTACATCGGAAATGATCTACTATTAGGATGTGACGTGTTAGGACAGGCCCCCATGACATGGAATAATAAGCAAGGTACTTTGGTATGGGGCGGTACATTACACCCAATCCGCTACGTAGCCAAACGACACGGTAAGGTAGAACGAGTTCGCATAGTACCGGGGACGATCGAACCCTTCAGGCCCACCTTGAGAGTAA
The DNA here is from genome assembly GCF_024679095.1 of Eriocheir sinensis. Classification (NCBI taxonomy): domain Eukaryota; kingdom Metazoa; phylum Arthropoda; class Malacostraca; order Decapoda; family Varunidae; genus Eriocheir; species Eriocheir sinensis. Next base: position 35,585 of record NW_026110965.1, on the reverse strand, counting down.
ACAACCCGATCGAGATTCCATCCTTCCGGACTGAGTTGTACCCTCTCACGGTATCCAAGCTTCCGGGAACCAATTTGCTGGTATCCCCCCATCAAACCCCTAGGCACGATTTTGTCTGCAGAGTGACAGAGGAAAGGCAGGTGTTTGTTCCCATATATAATCCAAACAAAACTCACCAGATTTTCCGAAAAGGTACCTACCTCGGCTCCTACGAACCCGTGCAAGTCATAGAAGAGCTTAACTCACCGGGAAAAGGCCCAGATTTGGGGAGGCGGTGGCTGAATGGATAGGGAGACGGCCCCGCGTTCAGGAGGACGCGAGTTCAATCCCCGACCGGTGCCACCAAGCTGGGATTTTTCAGCCGCCGCCGAGTGGCTTAAAACTACCCACATGGTGTCCAGAAGACCACCTATCAACCCGGACTCTAGATTCAAGGATTAAAGATGAGCTCCGGGAGGGCAGCATGAGCCATTGCAAAATGGCGCCACTATAAACACTCGCCTGCGCCAGAACGGGCTGGGCCGACCATCAGGCCCCACCGGGAAGAAGCCTTGGACCGACCATCAGGAATTCAGGATCCACCGGGAAGAAGCTTACCGGCGCAATTGGCCACGACGTAAAAAAAAAAAAAAAAAGATGAGGCGGAGAATAAGGTTCACGCGAACATTAGTATCAGTAAGAAGGATACCCTCAAATTACACACTCTTACACACACTGGTGAAAGAAATCATGAGTGTGAAGTTTGTGGAAAATATTTCAGTCAGAAGGGTACCCTCAAATTACACACCCTTACACACACTGGTGAAAGAAATCATGAGTGTGAAGTTTGTGGAAAATGTTTCAGTCAGAAGGGTACCCTCAAATTACACACTCTCACACACACTGGTGAAAGAAATCATGAGTGTGAAGTTTGTGGGAAATGTTTCAGTCAGAAGGGTACCCTCAAATTACACATTCTTACACACACTGGTGAAAGAAATCATGTGTGAAGTTTGTGGGAAATATTTCAGTCGGAAGGCTACCCTCAAATTACACCTTGTTACACACACTGATGCAAGAAGTCATGAGTGTGAAGTTTGTGAGAAATGTTTCAGTCAGAAGGGTGCCTCCAAATTACACACTCTTACACACACTGGCGAAAGAAATCATGAGTGTGAAGTTTGTGGGAAATGTTTCCATCAGAAGGGTACCCTCAAATTACACACTCTTACACACACTGGTGAAAGAAATCATTGTGTGAAGTTTGTGGGAAATGTTTCAGTCGGAAGAGTACCCTCAAATTACACCTTGTTACACACACTGATGCAAGAAGTCATGAGTGTGAAGTTTGTGGGAAAAGATTCAAACTGAAGAGTATATTGGACAGGCACCTCTTCAGACACTCTGGTCATAAAGGGTTCAAGTGCGATGTTTGTGGGAAACGTTTCATTACTAAGGGTGAGATTGTCAGGCACATGAAGGTCCATTTCTCCTGAGGTGCTGTGCTGATTCAGTTCTGCTGTGTGTGTGAGTGCAAGTGTTTGTTGTGGTGGTGTTACAGGGCTGTGTGTAGCACGGAGAACATAAAATATTCATCTATTGGAACAAATGGTGAGTGTGACGGCATGATCTTTTCTTCACTTTCCACCCCAGGCTTCATGTGGTTGGTGGGTCCTGTGAAAGGTCTGATCTTTTTGGTGACTGTGCTGGGCTGGTTGTTGTGGCCTGGGCTTATTGGTCAAGTGTGTGTGTGTGTTAATAGTAATAATATAGTGTATTTGGTCTTACCAGCCGCTAAGCTAAAAATGTACACATTATAAACACATTGTAAAGAACAGTAGGTAGGGGCTCAGGGATCTAACACATCAGTGGGAGGTTGGAATGATAGTGGTGGGAGGGTTGAGTGCAGTGTGGTGGTGCCGGGGAGGGGGTGGACACCCTCTTCCAGATGGTGGCAAGGTGTTAGTCCCAGGTCATCCTTAGGTCAGACGCTGATGGCGGGACTCAGGCAGAGCAGTGGGAGTTAACTCAGGCCACAGACTGAACACTTGTGCCATACCCTGGGCTGGTGAGACAAGAGAGGGGGGTGGCTGGGGGGACAAGGGCACAGCCTTGGCGGGGGTGGTGTACATTGTGCTCCACTTATGTGACAAGGCTCCAACACAGCAGTCACCAAAGCAGAGCAGGCCTTTCCCGGCAGCAGGGTGGGCAGGATGACAGCACTGTAGACAAACCACACCAAACTGGCAGTTGGGAGGGGTAACTGAGGTCTTATGGTGTTGTCACTTTCCTGTTTCCAACCTTGTGATGTCTCATCTTAACAAGCAAGTCAAATACCACGGCAGCCTTTTGGGGGGGTGGGGTGGGGGGCACAACAGCAGTGTCACCACTTCCTTTGAGGGATGAGAGAAATAACGGAAACGGGAGAAAGGAATAAGGGTGAAGTTTGGTAATGCAAAGGCGAGTTATCAATTCTCTCCATACACTCCCGTCTTCTCATTCTTCCCTCCCCTACCAGCAGTGAACCGCCCTCAGCACTCAGTGAGATATCACAACATTATTGCCCCGATACGGACATGCACTGACCGCTATAAGTATATCAACAATACAAATTAAGAGCAGCACTATTTGTATGTTTTGTAAATATTTTTAATTAGCACTTATTGTTGTTGTTGTTATTATTGTTTTTGTTATTATTATTGTTATTATTATTGTTATTATTATTGTTATTATTATTATTATTATTATTATTATTATTATTATTATTATTATTATTATGAATATTATTATGATTATGATTACTATTATTATGATTATGATTATTATCATGATTATTATTATTATCTTTACTATGATTATTGATATTATTGTTATTTCTATTTTCCTTTTTTATTGTCAATCATACTACTTTGTGCATTTGTCTCATTAATTTCATTTCATCTTCCATCGATGTATATTTTCAGCTCTTGGGTTGCCTAGTACTTCATGCAATAAACCTTTTATTATATAAAAATAAATATAAATATATATATATATATATATATATATATATATATATATATATATATATATATATATATATATATATATATATATATATATATATATATATATATATATATATATAGCCAGAGAGCACCTAATTGAAGGAATGATACTAGATGTATAGATTAAAGTGATGAAAGCAGTTCTGAGGTATGAAAGATTCTGTATGACAACACACACACAACACACACATATATATATATATATATATATATATATATATATATATATATATATATATATATATATATATATATATATATATATATATATATATATATATATATATATATATATATATATACATACATCACTCGAGTAGCATGTGCTCAATCATATCGTCACCCCTCTTTCACACATACATGACTGTCATACCTTGCTTCCCCCCATCAGGCACCCATGCTCCCACCTGCCTCTCCCTTGTCCATCGCCCTTGCCAGGCCGGCCCCCAGGACCTGCCTCTCCTGAGCACTGTCAAACCTCTTCCTTAGCTCCCTCATCTCACTCCTCAATGCACGTATTATGCCTTTCTGAGCCTCTAACTTCCTCTCGTACCCACACACATAGCATACGTTGTTCACCTCTAGCCCACACCTCTTTGCCGCGCCTGACAACTGCCCCACTTCTAAAATCTTGACCGTCGTTATTTCCAGCACAGTAACCTCCTCTCCGGCCAATACTCACTAGTCTTCCCCATCTTAGCTTGGCTGTACGGACTTGAGGAAATACTGACTCGCGGTAGTTTTCGTCGCTGGCGCCGTTTTTTTGCAAACACCTTCCTTGATCCTGATTGGCTGTCTTTTTTTGTTTCAATGATTCACTCACTTGTGAATCATAGGGCTAACCCTTAGCACCCCGCGGCAACCGCGCTGTGCATCACTGCGGAGGACGATCCTAGCGCGGAGCAAACTCACGACGTGACCAGTGACTTACAACCGTCACCTGGGCTAAGTTACCACCACCTTTGAGCATCCGGCCACTGTATCAGTGCTATTGTGAAGAAAAAAAAGTGTAAATGCCCTCTTTTTCCCATATTATAAGTAAGCACAGTGATTCGGTCCTGCTTCGACATCACATGAGAGCCTAGGAACAGGAAAGCAGTGTCACCTAGCAGAAAGAGGTGTTTTTTCTGTCCAGCAAAAGGAGCCAGCCAGACCAGGACTTATTGCATTCACTGCGGTAGGCCTGTGTCCAAAGCACTCCAGTGTGCTGTGTGATGAATGCCATGGATTGGAATGATAGGTAACTAACTCAAATTTACAGTATGTTGCTGCATATATTCACATTGATATATCAGTACCGCCAAATCTGTGCACGTAAAATGAGTGTTTTACATTTGTTCCCGGTGACATGTTTCCTGCAACATTGATGACTCACTGGCTACCAGAGTGAAATTAAGGAACACACGCTATTTTCTTATGATAATAAAACTCATCTCTCGGAATGCTTTTTTTATCTTTACATAAATTCCAAAGTGGTACACTGAGATTTGAGGGCATACAAGACACATGTATATGCAACCTGTTATAACTCTGATTGGGGGAAGAGAGGGGATGGGGGGGAGGGTGGTAGAACACCCAAGAGAAGTAGGGGAGGGAAGAATGAGAAGACGGGAGTGTATGGAGAGAATTGATAACTCGCCTTTGCATTACCAAACTTCACCCTTATTCCTTTCTCCCGTTTCCGTTATTTCTCTCATCCCTCAAAGGAAGTGGTGACACTGCTGTTGTGCCCCCCACCCCACCCCCCCAAAAGGCTGCCGTGGTATTTGACTTGCTTGTTAAGATGAGACATCACAAGGTTGGAAACAGGAAAGTGACAACACCATAAGACCTCAGTTACCCCTCCCAACTGCCAGTTTGGTGTGGTTTGTCTACAGTGCTGTCATCCTGCCCACCCTGCTGCCGGGAAAGGCCTGCTCTACTTTGGTGACTGCTGTGTTGGAGCCTTGTCACATAAGTGGAGCACAATGTACACCACCCCCGCCAAGGCTGTGCCCTTGTCCCCCCAGCCACCCCCCTCTCTTGTCCCACCAGCCCAGGGTATGGCACAAGTGTTCAGTCTGTGGCCTGAGTTAACTCCCACTGCTCTGCCTGAGTCCCGCCATCAGCGTCTGACCTAAGGATGACCTGGGACTAACACCTTGCCACCATCTGGAAGAGGGTGTCCACCCCCTCCCCGGCACCACCACACTGCACTCAACCCTCCCACCACTATCATTCCAACCTCCCACTGATGTGTTAGATCCCTGAACCCCTACCTACTGTTCTTTACAATGTGTTTATAATGTGTACATTTTTAGCTTAGCGGCTGGTAAGACCAAATACACTATATTATTACTATTAACACACACACACACTTGACCAATAAGCCCAGGCCACAACAACCAGCCCAGCACAGTCACCAAAAAGATCAGACCTTTCACAGGACCCACCAACCACATGAAGCCTGGGGTGGAAAGTGAAGAAAAGATCATGCCGTCACACTCACCATTTGTTCCAATAGATGAATATTTTATGTTCTCCGTGCTACACACAGCCCTGTAACACCACCACAACAAACACTTGCACTCACACACACAGCAGAACTGAATCAGCACAGCACCTCAGGAGAAATGGACCTTCATGTGCCTGACAATCTCACCCTTAGTAATGAAACGTTTCCCACAAACATCGCACTTGAACCCTTTATGACCAGAGTGTCTGAAGAGGTGCCTGTCCAATATACTCTTCAGTTTGAATCTTTCCCACAAACTTCACACTCATGACTTCTTGCATCAGTGTGTGTAACAAGGTGTAATTTGAGGGTACCCTTCCGACTGAAACATTTCCCACAAACTTCACACTCATGATTTCTTTCACCAGTGTGTGTAAGAGTGTGTAATTTGAGGGTACCCTTCTGATGGAAACATTTCCCACAAGTTTCACACTCAAGATTTCTTTCGCCAGTGTGTGTAAGAGTGTGTAATTTGAAGGCACCCTTCTGACTGAAACATTTCCCACAAACTTCACACTCATGACTTCTTGCATCAGTGTGTGTAACAAGGTGTAATTTGAGGGTAGCCTTCCGACTGAAATATTTCCCACAAACTTCACACTCATGATTTCTTTCACCAGTGTGTGTAAGAATGTGTAATTTGAGGGTACACTTCTGACTGAAACATTTCCCACAAACTTCACACTCATGATTTCTTTCACCAGTGTGTGTGAGAGTGTGTAATTTGAGGGTACCCTTCTGACTGAAACATTTTCCACAAACTTCACACTCATGATTTCTTTCACCAGTGTGTGTAAGAGTGTGTAATTTGAGGGTACCCTTCCGACTGAAACATTTTCCACAAACTTCACACTCATGATTTCTTTCACCAGTGTGTGTAAGGGTGTGTAATTTGAGGGTACCCTTCTGACTGAAACATTTTCCACAAACTTCACACTCATGATTTATTTCACCAGTGTGTGTAAGAGTGTGTAATTTGAGGGTACCCTTCTGACTGAAACATTTTCCACAAACTTTACACTTATATTTTTTTTCACCAATGTGTGTAAGGGTGTGTCTCTTGAGGGTACCCTTCTCAGTGAAACATTTTTCACAAACTTCACACTCATGATTTCTTTCACCACTGTGCGTAAGGGTGCGTTTCTTGAGGGTACCCTTCTGACTGAAACATTTTCCACAAACTTCACACTCATGATTTCTTGCACTGGTGTGTGTAAGGGTGTGTGTGTTGAGGTGACCCTTCTGATTGAAACATTTCCCACAAACCTCACACTCATGGTTTCTTGCACGAGTGTGTTTAAGGGTGTGTTGTTTGGGGTTACTACTATTACTAAACCTTATGCCACACTCCCGACTTTCATGAGGTCTTACACCAGAATGTGTGGGTGTATTTGTTGAGGTCATCCTTCCCTGCATGTCTTTTCTCACACTCTTGGCTTTGGTCAGTAAACTTGCTCTCATTCTCAGATCTTCTCACTTCTGAAATTCAAACTTCCCCTTTTGTGGATGAAGAGGCCAGCAGTTGTTGTTGTTGGTAGTGGTTGTGTTGGTGTTGTTTTTTATCACTCCTGAACCTCACACCAGTAGCAGTCTGCTCCTGCTGATCCCAGCCACTCCAGCTGCTGTCCCGCCTTGCAGCCTCCACTGCAACACTACTCTGGATGTGAGGAGTTGGGTGGGCTTGAGGAACCTCAGGGATGCTGGAGAAGGCGGCGAGGTTGCTTCAAAGCCACACTCAGTGACCAACTGAGCAGGTAAGGCGAGGGATGCACCCAGGAGTCCATAAGTCAGCGGCAGCAGGGACGGAACAAATACTGACCACAGCAACTGTCTCGCTGCCTCACTTTAACACCAGTGGTGGACATTGGGACACAAAGTCATGTGCTGAAAAAAAAAAAAAAAAAGACTGGTAAGGAAACTGAGATTGGTGGGAGGGATCAGGGCGGTGGTGGGTGCACCGAAGGCAAGGCACAGGCCACTGGGTCAGGCAAATAGTGCGTGTACTGATAATAAACTAATGCAATAATATATTCATTGATAAATATGTCTTTTGAACTAACCTAAATAAATCTGAAGTGATATTCGTAACAATACTAAGTCAGAACTACACGTAAATGGACAATATCCAGCGACGAAAGCTGCAAGCTTGATAGTTTTAAGGCCTGTTAACACATTAATCGCGTTTGGCAACTCAGCGCTCTTGCCTGCTCCGCGGAACTTTCACGGCGCCCACCACGCCTGTGTCCGTTGGACTTTTGCAGAGAAGGGAGTTATGTATCCTTATGAGAGGATAGCCTGTAGTATAGTGTAAAAATCCACGGTACAAATATATACCAAATCGCGGACCACTAATATTTTTTCCCTCTGCCGTATATTGGTGCACCAATGTACCAGGCATGGGTTTGCGCATATATGTACCAGTTCGCGAAGCACTGACGATATAGTCTTGTTCTGCTATTTGGTGTAGTTTTTATGATTATTATACGAGTTAGTGTCGATACAATATCTTACATTTTGATGAGCTCCACATAAAAAAAACTATTAATAATGTTTTTTTCCCCTCCTTTTCAACAGAAATGAACCCGACCGTCTTTTAAGGAGGGCAATCAGATACCTCATCTGGTGATTCAGATGATTCAAATTTTTTGTCAGTTCAGATGACCCAGATGATGAGCTCTCCGAGGAAAGTGACGGGTTAGAAACAGATGAAGAGCAGGATGGAGAACATTATTCTCTTCTCTGTTATGAGCAAAATTTTAATTTATTAGGATTTTTTTTTTTTAACGTTATTTGCGGAGTTTTATTTCCCTCTACAGTTCTGTAAAATACGCTATAATAAATCAAACATTGGGATAATCTAATATTCCAAGTACTAGTAAGTAGTGATCTGGAGCATTATTTTTTGTTATGAAAGCAAAATTTTCATTTATTAGGATTTTTTTTTTTTACGTTGTTTGATATGAGGGGCATTTGCCTCTACAGTTGATTACTGTTACATAATGAAATGCTTATATTTGGAAGCAAAATGTCACCAAACTTTAAATGTATTTTGGATGCCTTTACATAGCTATATATTTATTACCTTATCATTTTGAACTTATTACCTGGTACCATTGCAACACATCTGCAGTCATAATAAATACAAATTTACCCACAAATTGTTTATATACTCATGTTTGTAAAAGTTTATAGAAAGGGCTATTCGGGCCACAGATGTACCAATATGCAAAAAGTGAAATTATCTGCTCAGCACAATGGCGGCCCAGTAAGTGAACAAGGTATAAACAATCATATGTGAAGATTTCATGACAATCAAATGAATACAATTGGCAAGACACATGAAATGGAAAAAAAAATCTTAAGGAGCCAAAATCTTGAAAATTTGTTTTTTACAGTTCAAAAAATTTCACAAAATCGACAAAACGTCTGACAGTCTTTTGTAAGGTATCAATATAATCTACGACTAAACGGCAATTTTTCTCATTTTGTACATTTTTTAAAAATGTAAACAGAAAACGGGAGAAAAAGTGGAGAAAATTATTAGTGAAAATAAATTTAATTTTTTTTTAAGCCAGAACAAAAAATGAAAAGAATTACATAACGAGAAATGTAGATATATACACAAAGTTTCTATGGTATATTTTTTTCAACTAAAGTCTGTGAAACAAAAATAAGATTTTATGCTTTGTTTGAGTCCCCTCTACACATTCATCCAAATTTCACAAAATTCACAAAATGTCATACACTTACACCAACAAACAACATACTAAAATTTCAAAGCCATAGGACACACTGTGTGCCCAGGAGGGACCCCCCCGGGCGCCCTCCTTAACCCGAGAACGTTGGCAGACCCTTTTTTAGGCTTTCACGAGTCGTGGCTGTGGTACGGTGGACCCTAAAAAGGGCTCGCCATAAAACGCCTAGTTTGAGCTAATTGTAGGCGGTGGTGGCATAGCGCAACCCACCATGAATGCCCTAGTTCATTGTGGTGGGTGGGTGATCTTGAGGTTGGCTTTATTTGTCATAGGTGGTGCTGTAAGGTTATGGCATACTGAATTAGCTATCCATACAGTGATCACTTGGCAAATTCTCTATAGTACACAACAAGCGACTCTCGGCTAGATGCCACGCATCCCGAGACTGTTTATTTTGTAACAAACATCACCCCAAAAGAATGGAGTTTGAGTAAAAGTAAATATTTTGAACGGTTTTATGGTTATGAGAGGAGTACTCTGATGTACGTTCCATGCTCTTTTCTTAGTCTCAAAATGCAGAGTAGTTTTGTCGTTTCTCGGGCACTTCTCGGCTTTCCCATAGCCGAAGCCTACGGGTTAATGTGGCAGTGAGGCCGCTGATTGGGTGAGCGCTGGCGATGACGTCATTGGACTCCCAGCGAATCACAAGCTTGTTTTCAGAGCTCAGCCAATCGTAAGGCTTCATCTGTGGCTTTAAAATGACCCGTTCTCTCTTTGTTTCCTTTCTTTTTCCAAGGTACGTATTTTGAGCTAACAAGGGAGTAAAGGAGGAAAAAAAGTGAGCTCCGGGGGGCAGCATGACGCAATTATAATGGCACCACTATAAACAGTTGCCTGCGCCATGACAGGCTCGGGGCCGACCATTAGGCTCAGATGGATAGTTTATCGGCGCCATAAGCCACATAAAATAAAATCTCCACGGATCGGAACAAATAAGCGCTTTTTCAGTGTTTTCAATACCTCGAGTTTCGCGACCCTCGAGTTTAGCGCTATACCTTCGGAATGAAGCGAGCACGAAACTCGTGAGGGTACTGTAGTCATAACATAAATACTGGCCTAAGGCAAAAACCTTCTCTTTCATCGTACTTTTATTTATCCTGAAATGTACACATTTCCATTTTTTGTGGGTAATAAATAGCCATAGGAAGAGTGGTGGTTGGCCCAAGCCCGACGTGGTGCAGGCAAGTGTTTATACTGGCGCCGTCTATTCTTAGCTCATGCTGCGCCCGGAAGCTCATTCTTGATTTCCCTTTGACAGTTCCTTTAGAGTCCACGTTGATGGGTGGTCTTCAGGACAACATGTGGGTGGTCTTGGGCCACTCGGCGGAGACTGAAAAATCCCAGGTGGTAGCGGCGGATTCGAACCCAAATCATCCACGACGCAGTGAATACTGGACCGGCACGCTAACCACTCAGCCACCGCCTTGGATACCAACAGAAAAATTATGTATTTGTTATGGGTTGTCTTAAAATACGTATGTGTAAAGAAGGCGACGCAATGTCCCTCCCCTTTCCTCCACCAGCAGTGGGCAGCGGCTGTCAGTCATGGCAGGCCACATAAATTTTAGGGCTGGGTTAGGTTAGGTTAGGACAACAACATGTCTTTGAACAAAAATAAATTTGAATTAATAAGATATGGGGAAAATGGCCACCTCAAGATCACAGTACCAGGTGAAAGGTCAAGAAATTGCAGAGAAAAGCTCCGTGCATGACCTGGGGGTACTAGTTAGTAATGACTTTTCACCCACTGAGCACATTGACATCACAAGGACGGCCAGCAGGATGACAGGACTCTGCACCTTCAAGACGAGGGAACCCGAACACCTCCTCCCGCTCTGTAAGTCCCTGGTGTTGTCGAAAATGGAATACCTGTGCCATCTGTGGTCCCCACACAAAATGTACAATATCAAGCGACTGGAACAGACACAAAGGGTCTTCACAAGGAAGCTGAACTCAATGAAAAATCTGAGTTACTGGGACAGGCTCAAGACTCTGCAACTCTACTCCCTCCAAGGACGAAGAGATAGTACTACATAATTAACACTGAAGAAGCAAGTGCCTAACCCATCACCACAAACTGAAGGAGGGATAACACGCCAGACACCCCCCTAATTTGGCCGCACCTGCCCCAGAACATCCATTGAAACAGTCAGTCAATGTCTTAGGTCCATACATGCTGCCAGCTTTAGCAACGAGGGACCAAGACTATTCAACTGCCTGCCCAGGGACATCAGGGACACCTCAAACTGCAGCATGGAGACCTTCATAAGAAAATTTGACCTGTTTCTGCAGGGGATCCCTGATGAGCTCCCTGTCCTACACGCGACTACTCCAAGGGTGGCAGAGAGTAGCTCCCTCCCTGACCAGCTGAGGCACATTAGCTAACCCTAGAACGGTACCGTGACTCCACCTGGAGTCACTTGTTACCTAGTTTTGAAAACGAGCGCTTTTTTTCCCCGCGCGAATCGTTCTAAGGTCCTGGTGTACGTGTCTTTTGGCAGTCCATCATCAGATCTATGAGGGGACGGATGGCACTCATCGCTGTTCTGCTCATTTCTTTATAGGTAAGGACTGTGACGCCAGGTGGAGTCACACTGTACGTTTTTGAAATGTAATTACCTCTGAACCTACATAGGGAAAAACATTGTTTAGAGGCCTGTATTTGTGATATACGGGACCTTAGTATCTATAACTCAGGCTAAATATGTTCAGTGTGATTTGATAGACTCCTGATATAGTTGTGCTGTCATTATACATGCATGTAAATGCTATTACTATTTTTCGTTTTTGTTTTACTTTCAGGGAGAAATTTGACATGGCGCATCACCGTGGACTGAGTCAAGAACGTGTACAGCAGCTGTTAGCTGAGGAGACTATAGATTTAATAGGTGATATTACATTCACTGAAGTATGTGAGCCAGCCACAGCTGACCCTCGTGCCGATGATAGCGCCCCACCACCTCAGTCTCCTTCAGCCCCCCGTGATGGCGCCTCACCACCTCAGTCACCCTCAGCCCGCCACTCCCTACCAGTGGATGTATGTGAGGATGGCCCTGACGTCGTCATTGACGTGGAAGCTTCTACAATGAAGGCACATGTGACCCCACAGAAATACCCCCTACAGTCTGTGGAGGAGAAAATAATCGAATGCAGAGAGAATACAACCCACGCAAGTTTGTCGCCAGATGCAAGCGTAATGACACCAACTGTTGTTGCAGGCCCTTCATCATCCCCTGTTGCTGGTCCCTCAGGCGTCACCACTTTACGTGGCACTGCCAAACGAAAATTACTACCTAAAATGTCAACACCGATTCCTACTAAGCGACCTCGAGTAATGACTGATGATGACTCAGATCCCGATGACATCAGCCCTATAGCAAGCATTGACTCTGATCCAGACTATGAACTACCAACTGCGCTTGACACTGAAGATGAAACACCATCTGATTCAGACCATGAACCACCACCTGAGTTTGAAACTGAAGAAGATGAAGCACCTTCAGATTCAGACTACGAACCACCACGTGCGTTCGAGACTTAAAATGAAGCACCCTACATCGCCCAAGGCCATTCAACCAGTGTCACTCAGGACCTTACGACCAGTGACAGCCAGGATAGTGGTGGTAATGTCAGCCCTGCTGCAGTGAATATCGCTCAAGTGCCTCCAAACGAACGGCGTGCTCCCGACAAAACTTACTGGTCGAGAACACCACTACGATCAACACCCCTGCAGCCTCCAACTCAGTATACGCCTGGCCCTGCAACACCATCAGCCAGAGCAGCAGCAACCCCACTGGATTTCTTTGATCTTTTCATTGATGAAAATATGTTGAATGAAATCGTTGAATACACCAACATCATGATAGAAAATGAAAGAACAAGGTTTGCTAAAGATGACCAGACCATAAATAAGACATCACTCACTGAAATGAGAGCACTAATTGGTGTTCTTATTCAGGCAGGAGCCAAACAAGACAATCATCGCACTCTTGAGGAAATGTTCAGCAACCAGCATGGAGCACCACTGTACAGAGCTGCTATGAGTGAAAGACGCTTTAACTTTTTGTTACGTTGCATCCGCTTCGATGACACTAGTGACCCTGTGGAGCGAGAAGCAAGGAGAAAAGCAGACAAGTTTACTCTATTTAGAAGTATCTTTGAGAGTTTTGTGGAAAACTGTAGAAAACACTATACACCCGGAGACAAAATGACAGTAGATGAACAGCTGTTGGGCTTCCGCGGGAAATGTCCTTTTAGGATGTACATACCTAACAAACCTGCAAAATATGGTATAAAGATAGTTATGGCATGTGATGCTGAAAATTACTACATGTTCAATGCTGTTACATATCTGGGCAAAGAACAAACAGGACAACAACGCCGACAAGGAAATGTTGGAAGAAATTTAACTATGACATTGCTGGAACCATACCTAGATGCTGGACGGAACGTGACTGTGGACAATTGGTTCACGTCACTCCCTTTGGTCAATGAGCTTTACCAACGCAACACTACACTTGTTGGGACATTACGGAAGAAAGGATATGTGCCAGCATGGATGCTTGCCAAGAAGAAAGACCGTCCAGTCAACACCAGTGCCTTCTTATTCCAAAACAATGCTACGCTGCTTTCATACAAAGCGAAAATGAAGAAAATTGTATTGCTGCTGTCATCCTATCACCAGAAGCCAGAACTGGGTAGCAATGGGAAACCAGAGATGATTAATTTCTACAACAAGACCAAAGGCGGTGTTGATGTGCTAGACCAAATGTGTGCCCGCTACTCAACTAGCCGCAAGACACGAAGGTGGCCGTTGTGCATGTTTTATGGCCTCATAAACATTGGTGTTACAAATGCCTTCATCCTATACAAACTCTCTGGGAAAGGAGCCAGTCGGACTGACAGATTTCGCCGGATGTTCATGCACCAGCTTGCTACAGAAATGGTAAAACCATGGGCCATGAAGAGACTGGAGAACCCCCATCTCAGCAGGGCACTGGTGACCACAATTACCAGCAGCTTGAACATCGTTGAAGTACCAACTCAACCAGCTCCTCCACCATCGGGAAAGAAAAGGTGCCACATTTGCCCTTGGAGAACTGCTAGCAAGTGCAGGACTGTCTGTGCTAGGTGCAGCAAGGTAGTCTGTCAACGTCACTACAAAATCTACTGCTCAGACTGCCTAGAGATGTAAATAAATGGTTGCAGTGGGATGTTGAAGGAAACAGTATTATGTTCTATTTATTTTATAAATAGTTGCAGTAGTATGTTGAAGGAAAAATTATTATGTTCTGTTTTTTTAATAAATGGTTCCAATAGTATGTTCATGGAATAAATATTATGTTCTATTTTTATAATAATTGGTTGGAGTGCTGTTTTGGAGGGAAAAAAATATTGTTCTATTTATTCAGTATATTGTTGCAGTGGTATTTTGAAGGAAAAAATATTATGCTCTATTTATTTAATAAAAGGTTGCAGTGGTATGTTCAAGGAAAAATTATTATGTACTATTTATATATATACTTTTGTATTTACCAAAAAATCACACATACTGGAATTGGTCATTTTCATTTGTTCAAAGCACCACAATAAAGATGCAGAGTACAATTTGTACATAATTTTCTGGAAAGAACAACCATTCTAGTTGTAGAAAATACAATTGTCTTTATTTTTTCTCTCACATGATTCTTGATTATACACTATATGTCAAAAACACTATTTTTTTCAAAAACATTTATGTAAACAATGAAGAAAATTAAATACAACAACAACTTTCTATGTTTTTACTTTCATTGTACTCAAAAATGTCTATTTCTTCAAATCTGAACCAGTGAAGCTCAATAAAAATGTTCAATATATTTTTTATTTATTATTTTTGCAGTGGGTCCAATTGGAGTCACGGTACCATTCCTGTCAGCAAAAAATCACGCTACCGTTCTAGGGGGGGCCGCTTTCACAGTCATTTTGTTTGTTTTTATCGTTACAAATGGCGGTGATTGCCGCTATAGTATTTCCACGTAAAACTGGCCTATGGGGTTGTGGCGGCTGCGGGGTGAGCCCAGCCCCGCACCTTACCACACTCACAACACCTCTCACCTCCTCTACCACTACCCCATAGGCCAGTTTCACGTGGAAAACTATGCGTTGATCACCGCCATTGGTAATGATCAAAACAAATAAAGTGAAAGCGGCCCTAGGAGTAGGGAACAGTGTTGGGGCGGTGGACTCCCAAGTCGCCCAAAGTGAACATCACCTACACTGCAACAAGACAAGACCCATAACTTAAAATACAGTTAGTTCCGTATTGGACACTCACCCTGGGGACTTGCACGCCGAGGGGCTCCTCCTCCTCCACGAGAAACACTGCCAGGGCACTTAAGGGCACGCGGCGGACCTCGACCTTGATCTTGATGTCACAGGGGACTTGTTTGCTTCCTCCTCCTCTTCTTCTTCTCCTTCCTTTATAGCTTCTTGGGTCCTTCTTGATCGTTTGACTTTTCTGTCTCCCTATATTCAGACTTTCCTATTTTCTCCTTTCCGATTGACCTATTTTTCCATTTTTTTAATTTTATTTCCCTGTTTTCCTCTTTTCCCTTCTCTTGTTTATCTGCAACAATAAACTATCAATCAATCAAATCTCCTCTTTGTACATCTTCTTAGGTCCTTCTTGATTCTTTATTTTTTTTTGTGTACCTATATTCAGATTTTCCTGTTTTCCTCTTCTGATTTAGTACATATTTTTTCCCATTTTTCTTTTATTTACGTATTTTCTTCTTCTTTTGATCTGATCTGCTTCTTTTTTCTCTTCTTCACATTATATGCAGGTTTTCCTATTTTCCGATTTGCCTATTTTCCCTATTTTTTCTTCTTTTCTTTCTAATTGGAGACTTTTTATGCCCTAAGTTGTTGTCTTTTATGCATTTTATTTATGGTCTTTTATTTCTTGTATTTTCTTTTCCTTACGCTTAGTTTTATCCTTGGAGGAATAATACATGGAGTGGCCCTCAGCGGGTCGCTCTCTTGGAGGAAGATTCTTCCTCCTCTTGAGCATGCATTGCCTAACTTTGTAATAACTACCGATGAAGTCCTTAAAGCTCTCCAGTCCCTTAAAACAAATACAAGCCCCGGACCTGACAACGTATATCCTATACTGCTTAACCCTAGAATGGAAACCGTTTGCCGTTTGGCACAAAAATTAAGGTGTTTTTGAAACTCGCGCTCACTGTGGTTAACCTTGGCCGAATTTTTCAACTCATTCACGGGCATGTATTAGTGCGTCGGGTGCCCTGTTGAGGAGAGGGTATCACAGTCCTCTGCTCCCTCTCACTTCTCTGGTAGGAGTGCCCCGTGTGCCATTCGGCACCGCGTTTCCAGTAACGTTATTTTTGTTGTCAAATAAAGTTTTGGAAGTGGCCATTTTGACCCAGGTGTGACGACATGTAGATTTTTTTTTTGGGGGGGGGTGAGTATACATTAGCCTTTGTACTTCACAACTATATACAGAAGTTTTTTTTTTATTTTCTTATTCGGTGATGCGTGATAACGTCCATGTTATGAGACAGATCGTTCAATGAGTATGACTTGGCAGCATTTCTTTGGTGTGAGGACGTACTTTCATCACGTTGCAAGCAGGAGAATCGTCATTTTCCTTTGTCATTCGGTATATGGTTTCCTGGCGCCGTATGATCAACCGGTCGTATCTCACCATTTGGTCCTAATTCCTCCATTGTGGTCGCAAGTGCTGCTCCGTACGTGCGATGTTCAAACAAAGACTACATATAAAAGAGCGTCGGCTCGCTAGATGGCCTTGGTGTAATACCGACACCCAGGACCAAGACCAAGACCCCAAGACATGAAAAGATTGAGGCAGAGAATGAGTATCAGAATACATGGTCAGAGTATGTAAGGCAACAGAGGGTCACTAAACGGAAGATTAGGGAGGCCAAGGTCAGGCGTGAGAGGAGTGTGATTGAGGCTCTGAAAGAAAAAGGCCTAGAAGGTGGGTGTGGATGGTACAAATTCTTGAGGGGTGAGAGTGTGACTGATAGTGAAACCGTGGAATGCCTGAAAGTAAATGGTGAGGATATCAGGGACACAGATAGAAAGAAAGAGTGTATAAAAGGTTTCTGGGAAGAGATTGGAGGGTTGGGTGAAGTTTTTGAGTGTGAGAGAGGGATGTGTAACGCTTGAGAGGAAGGATGCGGATGAGCTGAATGAGAGAATTAGCAGAGAGGAAGTCGAGGTATGTTTGAAGAAGCAGAAGAATTGCAAGGCAGCAGGACTGGATGAGATCCCGTATGAATTGTATAAGAATGGAGGTGAGGTGGTGATAGACAGGATGACTGTGCTGTTCAACTGTGTATGGGAGAATGAGAGAGTGGCTCGGGAATGGAACGAATGCAGAGTGACTCTGATACACAAGGGAGGACATAGGAGTAAGAAAGAGCTGAAGAATTATAGGCCGATAGCCCTGGCGAATACGGTGGGAAAGATCTTCTGTGCTGTGTAGAATGAAAGGCTCTGTAAGTGGATTGAAAGAGAGTGCTGGGTGAGGAGCAGAATGGTTTTCGCACAGACAGGAGGGCAGAGGACAATATGTGTGTGGTAAATGAGATGATAGAGAGGAAAAAGAGGAATGGAAGTCCGTTGTATCTTGGGTTTCTTGATATTGAGAAAGCGTATGATAGAGTAAACAGGGAGGTGATGTGCAAGGTACTGGAGAAAGTAGGTTTGAGTGATAAGATTGTGCGAATCATAAGGAGTATGTATGTGGATACGGTTAGGAGCATTAGAGACAGAGTGGGTGAGGAATGAAAGAGGTGTTAGGCAGGGCTGCATCCTGTCTCCAACTCTCTTCATTCTGTATACTGTTGTGCTGGAGGCTTCCCCAGGCGACCATAGGCCTCTAGAAGGCTCCGGGAGAAGCGAGCAGGGGGGCGGGGAGCAAAGCGAGCCGTCCACGCCCCGTGGGGCGCGGCCAGACGCCAAGCGGGAAGTGTTGCCAACTCGCATATATTTTTGCTACATGTTCTTGTATGATCTAAAATATACAGTAACATTCTAGACTGTACTGTTCTGGATATATATAGGAGAAGAGGGCGAGAGAGTCCAGTCCCAGTCATAGTAAGCTAGTGGTCAGTGAAGAGTCAGAGTGAAGTGTACTACTAAGGAAGAATATTAAATTATAGAAGTTGTGCAAAGTGTTTACATATCTCCCTCCCACGGAGTCTTGTGACGGCGACACGGAACCCAAGTAACACGTCCGGCATAACAATACTAAGGAGTTAGCAGCCAGGATGAGGAGAAATAATGCAGGAGTAAAAGTGGGAGAAGACAGGGTAAGTGTGCTTCGGTATCCAGATGATGTGGTAGTCATGAGTGAGTCGGCGGAGGAACTGCCCCTGGTGCAGGACCGTCGAGGAGACCAATGAGCACCGCCTGCTGCACTGTGTACTTCAGATAATCTATAAGTTCTGCTTGTCATACATGTTTGCTTTACTCTTCTTCTTTAAGTTATGTCCTTGGGTAAGAAAGGTATAAACCAATTTATATGGCCTGGTATTATGTAACTTTTCTAAGTGACTGTACTTGTCTATTTGTTATACGTGTAATTTTCTTTATTATTCTTATTCCTATATTCTTGAGATTATTCCATTGCATTACTGCCCTATTATCTTTCTTTACTTTGTGTATAATTATAAAACCAATATTTCTTACTCATATTTTATTTTGCTTGTGTGTCTGTGTTCATTCATTTTCTATAATGCACAATGCGTGCCATATATCTACATGCCAGCATATATTTGTTGTATATAATTTTCTAGACAAATACAACTGAACTTTACCGGTATATCATTGTTTCTTTGTCCAAAATACACTAATTAGTTAAGTAAATAGGTGTGTGTGTGTATGTGTGTGTGTGTGTGTGTGTGTGTGTGTGTGTGTGTGTGTGTGTGTGTGTAAAAATTACACTTCATGAACTATAGTCTTTGTGGTTATACCAACCACCACTGATGAAAGATAGCATATAATAATCATATAATACATAATGAATGATGAAAAAATAAATATTGTTTATACATAATGTCAAAAAATAAGATCTACGCATATGATACAAACTACAAAGCGATAAGGTCACAAGAAGATGAAGAGGAGACCGTACACCCGCAGACGACGTACTTGATATAGTTTGGCGTCGGCTCAACAGATGGCGCTGCTGGTCTATATCTGCCTCACATTTTCTTTATCGCTTTTAGATAGCAGCTTTCCCATCTTTCTTTTTTTAGTCTTTGGCCCTCCCGGAGCTCATCTTGAATCCTAGAATCTAGAGTCCGAGTAGATAGGTGGTCTTCTGGACAGCATGTGGGTAGTGTTGAGCTACTCGGCGGCGGCTGAAAAATCCCAGCTTGGTGGCACCGGACGGGGATTGAACTCGCGTCCTCCTTCACTCTATCGACTCAGCCACCGCCTCGTTAACACTCGTGGAAACACCTGTACAAAATGCCAATCAGATGAATTGCTGTGGCAACGCGTAGAGTGTGGGCCAATCAGAGCCTCGGGCGATGATGCCGCCCCCAATCAAAGCAGTGAAGCCGAAGGACGCAGGAGTCGGCCAATGGGAGACGAGAATTTTCTCGCGCGCCTTTCCAACTTGTCTGGCAAGAAGGGACGCCATGTTCGCAGTGCTAATGCGAATAAAATAACCCATCAGGGCACACACAGAAATCACGACCCCTTCGAAACGGTAAAGCACTGCAATGGGCGCTTGAAGTCCCAAAACAAGTTTAAATTAGTACGTAAAACATCAGGGCGGCGAGCTAACAGGAGCACAAACTTGCTGGGGTCACAACGGGATGCCTGTAGAGCCTGTTGACCGTGGCAGGTGCCTGGTCAACAATAAAGTTGCACATCACATAACAGGCTCTTGAAAGCACAGGCTGATGTGGCGCGGGGGTAAAGCCGTGGGCCAGGGGAACACGAGGGAGGCCTGACCAGCAAAGGCAGGGGAATGGTGTAACGGTGTCGAGCCGGTATGGCGTGTTGGGGCTGTAGACGGACATTTCGGCCACGGATGTTTCGTCCTAGGACATTTCGGCCTAGGACGTTTCGGCCATAAAAATATCATACAGTGGACATTTCGGCCAATTTTTTTTTTCCCATGTTTCAAGGAATAAATTAGTATACCAAATATATAAAAAAAAACATACAATAACATACATATATTAGTCAATCACGTATTTTTTAGATGAATTGTTGATCAATAAAAGTGTTTAATAAAACGATTGCAAATGCACTTGTGATTACCCCTATATATATTATTCGAGAAGTACATGAATAAGATTTGGTAAATTTTTATTTGCCAAAAGTAAATATTATTTAAAATGTAACCTTACAAAAGGATTACTAATGCACTTGTGATTACCCATATATATTATTCGAGAAGTACATGAATAAGATTTGGTCAATTTTTACTTGCCTAAAGTAAATTTTATTTAAACTGTAACCTTACACATTACTAAAAAGGAAGCCTTACACATTACTAAATAAAATCTTACACATATTTATATAGTTTATATAGTTTATAGATTCATAGATTGGGCTGCCCACCACGCAGATTGTGGCTGACACTTCTCAGGAACTCAGGAATAGTTTTGCGGCCAGAAACTCTATCTTCACAAAGATTATGAAGGCGTTATTGTAGATCAGTATAAATCTTCTTACACCTTTTCTTAGGACGAACACCAAGCTCATACTGTAGGAGCACACCAGTTACACGTGCACATTCTACTTGTAGACAATCTATCAATTTCCAAATACTTGGATGATGGTGACCAACAAGAGAACCTGTTCTTCCATCCTTCACAGATCTTGTTGGTGCGTGGTTCCCCAGCAAGCGTCACTTGGTGCAAGTTCCAGTTGTGAAGTGGGAAGATTGGTGGAGTTCGACGTATACGAATAGGTGCAACAATCTCTCCATCTTGTTGTTGTGTTTGTCTCTGTCTAAGCTGGCCTGATACATGATTCTGGTCAAAATATTCAACCAGTGGTATGGCAGCATGTGGCATAGTGTCCTTCAAGTGTTGCATGCCCTCCATGACTTCATCTGGTGGTAAGAAGGCAAGGGCACCAAGCTGATCACAGAAAAGTCTGAATTCATCGTCATTTTGGTACTGGTTTGCAAGTCCTAAGGCTTGAATTTTCCTCCATGTTGATTGTGTAAGATGATAGAAACCAGGGAAGGATCACAACCATTTGCCTCTAGTATACGAAACATTGCCTCATAGCTTGTCTGAGTTTTCCTTTGCAGCAGGATGTACGTCATAGGTAGGAATACATTTGATACTCTAGCTTCAATAACATACAATTGCATGAATATATGTGGAGCCATAGCAAAATTGCCATCCATACACCATGTATCCGATGCTGCAAGCTGAGCGAGATGAGATTCAGAGGCAAAGATGATAATGCGTTCATCAGAAGCTGTACCATTATCATAAAAAAAGAAAACGGGTTGGATTGCCACCTTGTGTCATTGCCCATTCACCATCCATATTAAGATCGTGCAACGACTGGGGTTCTGAGGGACAGTGAAGAGCCCGTGACCTTCTTAAGGGTATTTTTGATGAATATTTTTAATTCCTCGAAATTCACTTTATGGGCTCATCATACCAGGGATACAATGGGGTGTCACGTGGCGAGGTTAGTTTTTTAAAGTTTAAATCCTCGCGCGGTCTGGCGGCCCTTTAAATATCTGGTAGTGTTGCCATACAGAGCGCTTTACGCGCCAAAATATGCATACATGAATCAGTGCTTTTATGTCCGTAATTTTTGCAATAGAGGATATTTTTTTACACAGGGTTAGAGTTACATTGACATTCATTACCAATACATTGTCATCGGAGAGCAGAATCGATGGGCGATCGATAAATTTAGTTTTCCTTCGTTTTCTCAAAACAGGGTCACACGCGCATTTATTTGATATTTCTAAGTTATTTATGGACCTAGCACAAACATAAAGATAGCGTTGGAAAGAGAAAAAAATTAGCTATAAATGCTAGTGATCAGAATCTGGATAAACATCATCAAAATTTTTATATAAATTTTCTAAGTTTAAACTTTGAAGAAACAAAAAAAAGAAAAAAAAATGGAAAAGTAATCTCTAGGAATACACTTATTTTGTATGCCCGTTCCAGTGGTGTTTTTATTTTTGAGCTATCTAAACTCTAAATATGCTTTTTTTCAATTTCAAAATTTTGAAATTTTTGAAAAAAAATTCATAATTTTTTTTTTTCAACAAATCTTCACCAAAACTGTACATGATGTTCCTACTCAAGGTAGACATCACCTGTGAGAAAATGGTGATCCTCTGATAATATCTTAGAACATGGCAGACGCTCCCCTTAATACACGTTTGCAGATGTCTGCCCTTGGTAAATGGGCTTTAACATCACCTGGAGCTTGTGCAGTTGCAAAAGTAAATATCTGATTTGGCTTATCCCGAGTGGTTTCAGCTTTTGCTTTCATATCACTACGGCATTTTGTGACCCTTACACTTGTCTCATCTGGTGGGTGATTATGAGCTATCTTGATCCCAGGATTTGCATTGTTCTTAGTGTTATGCAGTATCGATGAGCACCTCAATGGTGGATCGCGCTTAACGCAACGCCATGTAATTTGATTAATTTCCTTTGCATCACCTTTCTTAGTGTACATATATCCTTCTAAACAAAGCTTCTGTTCACCTCTCTTTGTAATTGTAAATTCCATGTTGGTTCAATGAATTTGTTTCCTTAACTAAAAAGTTGTTGTAATGGGAGAACACTGTATATAGCTCGGCACACCGCGCTCACTGCTCGGACGAGACTCGATACACCGTTGTACCGAGTAGCTCGGTACAGTGGTGTATCAATTCTCGTATAAAACAGTCAGGGCTCAAAAGGAAACTATATATATATATATATATATATATATATATATATATATATATATATATATATATATATATATATATATATATATATATATATATATATGATTTTTCTATAAATAATTAAAGTTTCCCGTGGCCGAAATGTCCGTGGCCGAAACGTCCTAGGCCGAAACGTTCACGAGCGAAACGTCCAAGACCGAAACATCCTAGGCCGAAACGTCCTACATTCCTCATACCTTCTCTCATTCTCTCACACCTTCACCCACACCCACATTCTTCATCATTGTTCTCATCTCGTTATTAGTGTTTAGTGCGATATGCTCTACTGTGAGATCTAACACTACGTATCTACAGTGGCGTAGCCAGGGGAACGTGCCCCCTTCAGGAACTCCTTTTTTCTGGGTTTGTTGGAAGTTCTTGAGAATGACATGCCGTGCATGGCTGTGGCCGCCCAAATAGTGTAGATCAGCGGTTCTTAACCCGAGGGTCGTGACCCACTGGCGTTTGGGAGAAAATAATTTATTTCATGTATGTGAAGCGGCCAGCTGCTGAAAACATCAACCACAATCAGTCAGTCAGTCAGATCATAGCTACGGGGCGGGGTCTGTATGTGCTCCGCTCCTGGTTGTGACTCCCAAGGCGCAGCAGTTGCACCAAGGTTTTGAGTCATGAAAGTATGAGGCCAAGCAAACTGAAGGTGCATTTTGAGTCTTACCATAGCCAACTGGTGGACAAGAGCTTGAACAACTTCAAGCGAAAAGAAGCTGCTCTGAAGGCCAGTCGCATCGGTTCCACTGGTCAGTTCGCTCGTCATAACAAAGGAGCGCGCTGGAGGCTTCATACAGAATTACTCTAAAAATCGCGCAGACCAAGAAACCTCATACCATTGGTGAAAATCTGATGAAGCCTTGCATTCTGGAAGCAACGAAGATGATTCTTGTAGAACAGCAGGCACACAAGTTGAGGGCAATTTCCCTTTTGAATGATACTGTCAAAAGTAGGATCTCGGACATGAGTGAGGATATTCTCCTGCAAGTGGTGAGTACTGTGAGGAGTAGTCCTGTTTATTCCTTGCAACTGGATGAGTCGACAGATGTTGCCTCATGTTCCCAACCTATTGTTTATGTTCGCTACTTTGACAAGGAAGGTATGAAGGATGAGTACTTGTACTCTGAGCCAGCGGCCACAACAACTCGTGGAGAGGATATGGCAGAGTTCTGAATCGCGTGCTGCAACTTCGAGGGGAAATAACGATGTTGTTGCAACAAGGTCGTACCCCGAAAGAAAATCTTCTCCATGAAATGATGCAAGATGACTGTTTCGTAACAAAGATTGCCTACTTGGCTGATTTTTTCTCTGAAGTGAATTCCCTGAATATTTCACTCCAAGGGAACCTTGCAATGCTGCACACAGTTCGTGACAAATTGGCAGTATTCAAGTGTAAGATTCAACTTTACGTGAAAAGAGTTCAGCTCTGGACAGTGACACAACTTTCTTCCCTCAGATGACAAGTATCCTAGATTCTATGGCAGAAGCTGAATGCAGTTTCCGTGAGGAGATCTCAGCTCATCTTTTGGCGGTGAATGACGCCATCGAAAGTTACTTTCCAGGACTAGATGACCGCTGTACTGATACGTGGATCTCCAGACCATTCTCTGTGAAGGACAGTGCCATCTGTGATACTGATGTTGCTGCGAAGGTAGAATTTCTTCAAATTCGTGAGGATAATCAGTTGAAAGTCAATTTTTCTGAACGAGAGCTTCCGATCGACATTATGGGGGACACTGAATGACGACTATCCTCTTCTTTCGGTGAGTGCACTGACCATACTGGACCTCGACTTATCGCTGCGAGGCTGGCTTATCATCAATGATGGCAGCGAAAACGAAGGCACGCAGTAGACTTGTGATTGACTGCGACATGAGGTGTTGTCTGTTGAGCACTGCTCCTCGCTTTGATGTTACTTATGGCTGCAAAACAATGTAAATCCTTCCACTGCTTGAATAAGTAGGTTTTATTTTATGTGCATTAGTTCCATGGATTTTGAAATAGCACTTGTAGGGGATCTGCGGCATATTTCAAGGTCTTTTATTTGTAATATTTTCTATAAATCAGGATCTTCATATAGTTTCGTTTTACCTTACCTTTACACAAAGGTCACCATTACAAAATTTAATATAGGAGTCACGGCAATACCCTGGAGAGTCTCAGGGGGTCATACATAAAAAAAGGTTAAGAACCACTGGTGTAGATCCTTATCAGTATTGAGAGACACTGGTAAAGATTGTGCCCCCCCCTAACTGAAATCCTGGCTACGCCCCTGCGTATCTATACCGCCTACGACGTTCCTCCGCCTACCCCCCAACGAACGTTTTCCGGAAGCTAAAGGAACTACATCTTTTCAATAACCGCAGTGCCAGGAAAAGTTCACGAGTGACACATAACATACCAGTGATCACCACCACCAGGAGGAATACCAAGCCCAAGCATGCCAAGGGCTATAAACACATCGAAGTGCCGCGCCAGTGGTACGACCTGCCAACCTGCTCCTCTCCAACGTTACCTCCCTCAACAACAAGCTAGACGAGGTCATCACCACCATCAAATCCACCAGCGCTGACGTTGTGGCCATCACAGAGGCGTGGCAGATAGTACCCGAGCTCTTTAACATCACGGATTTCCAGCTCTTCCATCGCCTGAGAACAGGTAAGCGAGGCGGTGGATTAGCGCTCTATTGCCGCGCCCACCTCAACCCCTCCCTACTCCCCGTTGAGACACCTGAGGGTGTTGAAACCCTCTGGGTCAGGCTCTCCCCCCCCCTCCCACCCCCGCCTCACTCCCTCGGAACTAATCTGTCTGGTCTACCACCCTCCCCGCTCCGCCTCCGCCACATAAGAACATAAGAAAAACATAAGAACATAGGGAAACTGCAAGAGGCCGAGTGGCCTACACAGGGGAGCTCCACTGCTCCAGAATCCCCCCACTACTCACGATGGGTGAGGTGTAGTTTCAGAGGTTACAGGTAGAGGCTTGATCCTCGTTTACCTTCGGTACGGGCGTACGCTCCAGTACCCTGTCTCCTTACTGCACCCACACCTCACTGCCACCTGTCATCCTCGTCCATGTAGTTATCCAGTCTACTCTTAAAACAAGCTATCGTCCCTGCACTAACTATGTGATTGGTGAGTCTATTCCATTCCCCCACCACCCTATTACTAAACCAATGCTTGCCTATATCTCTCATAAATCTATACTTTTCTAATTTACATCCATTACTGCATGTTCTATCCTGCTGGCTAATTATCAGTACTTTACTTATATCGCCTTTGTTGTAACTCTTGACCCATTTGAATACTTCTATCAAATCTCCCCGCACTCTTCGTCTTTCTAGTGAATGTAAGTTTAGATGTTTCAGCCTATTTTGATATGGGAGGTTCCTCAGCCCCTGAAACATCTTGGTCATCCTCCTCTAAGCTGATTCTAACAAGTTGATGTCCATTCTGTAGTGTGGGCACCAAAACTGGACAGCATTATCTAAGTGGCCTAACAAACGCTAAATAGAGTCTGAGGATGACCTCTGCACTCCTATTGGTTACCGTCCTGTTAATAAAGCCTGATACCCTGTTAGCCCTACTCCTTGCACTAATACATTGCTTCCTTAGTTTTAGGTAAGAGTTCACTAACACTCCCAAATCCCTTTCACACTCTGATCTGCCTGTCGCTGTGGAGTCTTAACTATACCCGTGTAATGGGTTGCGTGTTCCTACACTAAGTACGCTACACTTGGTGATGTTAAAATTCATCTGCCATTTCACTGACCAAGCTGACAGTTTGTTGAGATCCTACTGCAGTGCTCTGGCATCCTCACATGTCCTAAAAGTGCGTCCTTTGTTGGTGTCATCTGCAAATTTACCTATGTCGCTAGTTATACCATTGTCTATGTCACTGATGTCGGTGGCGGATCTAGCTCCAAGTAAAGGGAAGTGTGGGGGGGGGGGGGGGTGATATACAAGCGGGGCGCCAGAGCATCCCATATTATATATATATATATATATATATATATATATATATATATATATATATATATATATATATATATATATATATATATATATATATATATATGTGTGTGTGTGTGTGTGTGTGTGTGTGTGTGTTTGTTATATAACTCAGTGTGATATAACAAAGTGGTATAAAATTAAGACATCCTTAAATTTTTTATTTCCTATGTAAATAACTGAAGAATAAATACAATGCCTTTGTCATTACAGCAGCTCTATTAAGTGGTTCTAAAAGGGGGAAAAAATATGTTGGTGTGTGGTTAATCATCATTGATCACTGATCCATGTGAACATGACAAAATCATAGAAGTAAATCAAGTCTTTTTTTCTTTGAAAGACTAAACCTATTTAGTACGTCTTCAGGAGCTATTTATATTTCTTTGTGGACATTAATAAGAGCCAGACTACTCAATCGGTCTTTAGACATTGTTGATCTTAAGTATGTTTTCAGCCTTTTAAGAGTGGAGAGAGATCTTTCCCCTGAAGCAGTTGTTATTGGGAGTGTAGCACAAATTCTTAGCAGGGTATGAATATTTGGGAATATTTTTTTTTTCACACTTCTCCAAAGCAGTAATAATTGATTTTGGCTTGTCGTCTGAACTCTTCCATGTCTGTTGCCATATCTCATATTCTGTGTTCACTTTATTTTTATCAATAAACTTTCCATAAGCATCAAGAAGAGGCTGCAAAGCAGTCGATGGAAGAGACACACATACCTCAGGAATGAGCGCGCCTATTTTTAGTGCTACAGCATTGTGTTGCTCAAACCTTTGCTTCATTTGGGAGTGAACATGATCTAAAAATTGTGTATAAACAGCTCTACGGTAATGTTCCTCCGCACTGGAAGACGGAATATTTTCCCGGTGTACTTGTTTTTTTACTACACGAGGTTTGGTCAACTCAATGCCAAGCTTTTCTGCTAGAACCTTAGCCTCTTCCCACGTTTTTACAAAGGATTCGTTTAATCTTGATCTACGGCTGACCAGTACCTTTGTAACATTTTCAATGTAACTAACTGCAAGGCAAAGATCATTATTGACATTCTGAAGAAAAATGGATAAGTTCACGGTTATTGCAAGAACATCTTTTAAAATACAAAGGGTTACTACAAAACTTGGGTCACAAATGGCTTTATGCAACAGTCTGGCTTTGCAAGATGTCTCCCTGTCACTAGAATTCTCACATTCTTCCAAAAAGGCAGTTAGTGCAGGCATCATTTCATGAAATGTAAGTACACTTTATGACGTTGTACCCAGCGAGTTGCACAAAAAGTTTTCAGGCGACGCTTTTTGGAGTCACCTGTTACATGTTCATCAATCATAGTCTCTAGTAAATCAACTCTCTTAGCTGAATGATTAATAAAATTTATGACCATGTATTGTGCCCTGGGTATTTCTAACGTCGGTAATTGTACTAGATGAGGTAAGAGTGAGATTCAGACAGTGTCTAGCACAATGCATGTAAAGAGCAGATGGATATTTCTCGGATATAATTGACTGGACACCATTCAGCCTTCCACTCATAGCAGCTGCTCCATCATAGCCCTGTCCAACTAATCCCTCCATGTCAACTTTAAGATCACCAAGGAATTGCAAAATTGTTTTTGCTAACCCCTTACCAGAGAGATCAGTAACATTTACAAATCCCAAAAAGTCCTCCCTGTCACTATTTCCATCCAGATACCTCAAACATACAGTTAACTGTTCAAGTTTTGCAACATCTGTTGTCTCGTCAGCTAACACTGAAAAGAAAAATGACTTATTCACTTTCTCCATGATCTTGTCAGTAATAAGATTACCTGCACATGATAAGAGGTCATTTTGTGTTGTTTTACTGATGTAAGTAGCATTTTTTTTTTCGTAGTGGCAAGATGTTCTTGTAATTCACTGTCTCCCGCATCTATGCGAAAGAGTAACAAAGAACGGAAGTTCCCATTCTCAGTAATATCTCTACTAGGCCTGTTAGTACTGACATCAAGCAAACCATCATCTCTGTGGCCCCTTAGAGAAATGTTCAGTTTTCCACACAATAGCAGAGTTTTGATTATTGGGATGAATCTTTTTCTATTTTCAAGGGCCTTAGATTTACGTGCACTGTCGATTACCTTTGAGATATCAGTGTTCTTAGACACCATGTCTGTAAACTGCTGAGCCCTAACAACTGCAGTCTTATTGTCATGAGTCATTATTCAGGGAGTGGCCTGTGGAAAGTTACCGCGGAAGTCCCCGCCATTTTGATTGAGAGAGCGGAAAGAAACACTTGAAGGCGGGAACGCGCGCTATTTCAAATCATTTCGTTAATACTGCCAGCGCTGAACTATGTGTGGGATGCACGACCCACTAAGACCAATGACATGTGTTAAGTTATTAATAAATAATAATTCCATAGCCGTTAGGGCGTTTTAGCGTAAGTGTTGCACAGAAAACGAGATGCCGTATGGCGTGAGCTGGCATCTTGACCGCGGAACCCGGCCTGAGCATTGTGGGACGGCCGCCATCTTCCAAGTCATCTCCTGCCCAGGCTTCGTCCCGAGCGGACGTTCCTCTCACCGTCCTCCCACAACACGTTCTCCATCGTGGGGTTTTCCTGTCTGTAGTATCCACAATTCCAGAGTGATTGTATACTCAGGTCAAGGGAAGCCCGCGGGAGGAAGGAGGGCACGGCGCGTTGTAGTGTGAGGAACGAAAAGAGGACAAAAGGACTCCAGGCACGGACCACGAGGAAGACCAGGTGTGGCTTGGCTTCTCCCCACCTGCAGCTAAGTAATCTAATTCCTAGGATGTTTTAGCATAGCTACTAGGTTCCTGTGTGCTTGGTGTTAATTAATTATTTTCTATTTCCATCGAGTTTCTTTGTTGTTTTCAATAAACTTAAGAGCACGTTTATCTGGCTTTTGCTTACCCTATGAGCGATGTGATTGGTCAGATCTTTAAATAAATAATACACTGAAAGAAAAGAAGAAAAAATAGGGAAAATAGGAAAACCTGAATATAGTGTGAAGAAGAGAAAAAAGAAGCAGATCAGATCAAAAGAAGAAAATACGGAAATAAAAAAAAAAAGGGAAAAAATATGTACTAAATCAGAAGAGGAAAACAGGAAAATCTGAATATAGGTACACAGAAAAAATAAAGAATCAAGAAGGACCTAAGAAGATGTACAAAGAGGAGATTTGATTGATTGATAGTTTATTGTTGCAGATAAACAAGAGGAGAAGGAAAAAGAAGAAAACAGGGAAATAAAAAAAAAATGGGAAAATAGGTCAATCGGAAAGGAGAAAATAGGAAATTCTGAATATAGGGAGACAGAAAAGTCAAACAATCAAGAAGGACCCAAGAAGCTATAAAGGAAGGAGAAGAAGAAGAGGAGGAGGAAGCAAACAAGTCCCCTGTGACATCAAGATCAAGATCGAGGTCCGCCGCGTGCCCTGAAGTGCCCTGGCAGTGTTTCTCGTGGAGGAGGAGGAGCCCCTCGGCGTGCAGGCCCCCAGGGTGAGTGTCCAATACGGAACTAACTGTATTTTAAGTTATGGGTCCTGTCTTGTTGCAGTGTAGGTGATGATCACTTTGGGCGACTTGGGAGTCCACCGCCCCAACACTGTTCCCTACTCCTAGGGCCGCTTTCACTTTATTTGTTTTGATCGCTACCAATGGCGGTGATCAACGCAGAGTTTTCCACGTGAAACTGGCCTATGGGGTAGTGGTAGAGGAGGTGAGAGGTGTTGAGAGTGTGTGGTAAGGTGCGGGGCTGGGCTCACCCCGCAGCCGCCACTACCCCATAGGCCAGTTTTACGTGGAAATACTATAGCGGCAATCACCGCCATTTGTAACGTTAAAAACAAACAAAAATGACTGTGAAAGCGGCCCCTAATGTGCCTCAGCTGGTCAGGGAGGGAGCTACTCTCTGCCTCCCTTGGAGTAGTCGCGTGTAGGACAGGGGGCTCATCAGGGATCCCCTGCAGAAACAGGTCAAGTTTTCTCCTGAAGGTCTCCATGCTGCAGTTTGAGGTGTCCCTAATGTCCCTGGGCCAGGCAGTTGAATAGTCTTGGTCCCTCGTTGCTAAAGCTTGCAGCATGTATGGACCTAAGACATTGACTGACTGTTTCAATGGATGTTCTGGGGCAGGTGCGGCCAAATTGGGGGGGTGTCTGGCGTGTTATCTTTCCTTCAGTTTGTGGTGATGGGTTAGGCACTTGCTTCTTCAGTGTTAATTATGTAGTACTATCTCTTCGTCTTTGGAGGGAGTAGAGATGCAGAGTCTTAAGCCTGTCCCAGTGAGTTGAGTTCAGCTTCCTTGTGAAGACCCTTTGTGTCTGTTCCAGTCGCTTGATACTGTACATTTTGTGTGGGGACCACAGATGGCACAGATATTCCATTTTCGACAACACCAGGGACTTACAGAGCGGGAGGAGGTGTTCGGGTTCCCTCATCTTTAAGGTGCAGAGTATCTATCCTGTCATCCTTCTGGCCGTCCTTGTGATGTCAATGTGCTCAGTGGGTGAAAAGTCATTACTAACTAGTACCCCCAGGTCATGTACGGAGCTCTTCTCTGCAATTTCTTGACCTTTCACCTGGTACTGTGATCTTGAGGTGGCCATTTTCCCCATATCTTATTAATTCAAATTTATTTTTGTTCAAAGACATGTTTTTGTCCTAACCTAAACTAACCCAGCCCTAAAATTTATGTGGCCTGCCATGACTGACAGCCGCTGCCCACTGCTGGTGGAGGAAGGGGGAGGGCCATTGCGTCGCCTTCTTTACACATACGTATTTTAAGACAACCCATAACAAATACGTCATTTTTCTGTTGGTATCCAAGGCGGTGGCTGAGTGGTTAGCGTGCCGGTCCAGTATTCACTGCGTCGTGGATGACTTGGTGTTACGAGCGACACAGTAGTTTTGTCTAGGGTGATAATTTAAGAAACTGGTTACCCGAACATTAAATGAGGTGATGAAAATACGAAGATAGTCCTTAACATAAATTTAATGTATAAGTAAGAAACAACAATATTAGCAACACCTGTAGCAAGTGAGAGTAATTACGTTACTTGCTCTTAAGACCTTATGGTCGTTTAAATCAAGTAAATGGTGTGAAGGACATAAGCACAAAATAGTTCAATACGAGTATGGAAAATAACAAGATAATATACCAAAACGAAGATTAAACCAAAGACAAAATGACACACAGATAACAATGAGAAAAAGAAAACACAAGAAACCCACACAATGACACACAATAATAATAGATAATAATAACCACCACCAATGAATAAATGGATGATAATCACTGATGAATGGATGAATGAAAAGATAAGATGGACACAGAAATGATGAGATATGAGAAAAATAGTATTGTTCACCTCCTATAGTTCACTGGTCACTTTGTAAGTGGTTACTGACTCACTGACTCGGCTGATGACGTGAGAGTTGTTGTTGCTGCTAGCCGAACCCTCAGGAGATGAGTACACTTTGGCCTTTGAGATGAGACTAACTCTCACACTTTGTGGAGGTTTCGACAATGCCTCTGAAATAGCCCAAGGCTATTTGATAAGCCTAAAGCCTTAGCCGAAGCTAGCTCAGGGAGCAACAGGTACAATAATTGATAATTCAGTAGTTAGCAACAGAGATAGTCTGGTTGCAGTAATACCTCCCCCCTGAAGACGACACCACTGGGTTGATTTGTAGTTGTAGGTAGCCGTTGTTGCCCAGTGGAGTCGTAGTGGTTGACTTCTGGTCAAGTCGAGTTTTTAGATGCGAGATAGGGCGTCGGCGATGATGTTCTCCCTCCCTTTTAAGTGGTTGACATTCAGGTTGTAGGGCTGGAGAAACAGGGACCATCTGAGAAGTCGCTGGTTGGTAAACTTGCTGCGATTGAGGAAGGCCAATGGATTGTGGTCTGTGTAGACTTGGAGTGGTTCTTGAGCAGGCTGTATGTAGCATTCAATTTCTGGATTGCTGAGACGATGGCCAGGAGCTCTTTCTCAATGGTGCTGTATCTTCTCTGGTGGATATTAAGTTTGCTGGAGTGGTACGCCACTGGATGAAGGATACCCTCCACCTCCTGCAGTAATACAGCACCAAGAGCAGCATCACTGGCATCAGTCTGCAGGGCAAAGGGCTGAGTGAAGTCTGGGGCGATGAGTACAGGACCCTGGGCCAGGAAGTTCTTGAGTTGGTCGAAGGCGGCCTGGCAATCCTCTGTCCACAAGTAGTGTACGGCTCCACTCGTGAGCCGTGTGAGAGGACAGTGGCGGCCGCGAAGTTAGGGCAGAACCTCCTGTAATACCCTGCCATGCCCAGAAAGCGCCGCAGGGCCTTCCAGTAGTGGGGCAGGGTATTCAAGGATGGCAGAGATGTTGGCTTCCTTGGGTCGTACTCTGCCATTGCCCACCACGTGGCCCAGGTACGTCACCGTTGCTCGGCCGAAGGTAGTCTTAGCCAGCTTCACGGTGAAGTGGGCTGCCTGCAGCCTTGTCAGCACATCCCTGAGTCTCGTAAGGTGCTGCTCCCAATGCTCTGTAAAAATTAGAATGTCGTCTAGGTAAACGGACACTTCAATAAGATCCTGTAACAGATAATCCATGGCTCTCTGGAAGGTTGAAGGGGCATTCCTCATCCCAAAAGGCATTACATTATATTGGTAGAGCCCAAAGGGAGTGATGAAAGCGGATATCTCTTGTGCTCTCTCTGTGAGGGGAATTTGATAATAGCCCTTCAATAAATCCAGCTTTGTTATATACTGGGACCTTCCCACCTCATCGATCAAGTCGTCTATCCGTGGCAGGGGGTAGGCGTCTGGGACTGTCACAGCGTTGACCCTGCGGTAGTCGGTGCAGAGACGCAGCTGTCCATCTTCCTTGGGGACGAGTAGACAAGGTGACGCCCAAGGAGACTGGCTGGGTTTCGCCAGCCCTGCTCGAGTAGATAGTCCACCTCTTGCCTCATCTGGTCACGTTTCCTGGGGCTTATGCGATATGGAGGGTGACGAAGAGGAGAGGTGCCGGGGAGGAGCTTGACGTCATGAGAGGTGAGGTTACACAGGTTTGGATGATCATTGAACACATTAAACTGGTGAAGGATGGATAGGATGTCTTGATTGAGAGGATGAGAGATGGGACAGGTAATTAGATGGGTTACATAATATGGATGAATTATTTGTCCCTTCTGCATGAGTGGTGGTGGTTTCTAACGAAATAGAACATACAGGTCTCTCTGGTGAGCCAGGTGCAAGGCCAGCTCTAGTTTTATATAATTTAAGTAAGTTAATGTGTATTTTCTGGGTACTTTTCCGGCGGTTAGGAGTGTCTATAATGTAATTTTGTTCACTGATCTTCTCATTGACTGTATAGGGACCATGGTATTTAGTTTGCAGGGGTGATCCTGGGACTGGAATAAAGACAAGGACTTTATCACCTGGTTTGAACTCTCTAACTTTAGCTCTAGTGTCAAAGTGTTTCTTCATGTCTCCTTGAGTTTGTTTGAGGTTGTCACGGGCAAAGGAGCGAACTTTGGTTAGTGTGTCTTTAAGTTTAACTAAATACTGGGTGACAGTGACAAGTTTGCTTGAGGTGTTAAGCAATTGGTCCTTGATGACTTTAAGGGGACCTCTTACCTTATGGCCATACAGTAACTCAAAGGGGGAGACTCCAAGGGACTCGTTAGGGGTCTCTCTTATGGCAAACAGGACGTAAGGTAGAGCCTCGTCCCAGTCCTGGTCCTGATCGTGACAAAATTTACGAAGAAGAGCCTTCAGTGTTTGGTGACATCTTTCTAAAGCTCCCTGTGACTGTGGATGGTACGCCGTAGATAAAGTTTGTGTGATGCCAAGCTCGGTGAGAACTGCCGTGAAGAGATCGCTCGTGAAATTAGTGCCACGGTCACTCTGAATCTCCCTGGGGATGCCAAAAGTGGTAAACAAGTGTGTAAGTTTGGATACAACAGTTTTGGCAGAGATGTTTTTGATAGGGAAACCTTCTGGGTAACGGGTGGTAGGGCACATGACAGTGAGGATGTATTGGTTACCTTTCTTTGTTTTGGGTAATGGGCCCACGATGTCAATGATGATTTTTGAGAATGGTTCTTCAGTCACCTGGATGGGCTGAAGAGGATAAGGAGGGATATTCTGGTTGGGTTTCCCCATTACCTGGCAAGTGTGGCAAGAATTAACAAATGAGGCAACATCCTTCCTAAGACCGGGCCAATAAAACTCATTAAGTAGCTTCTCACAAGTTTTCCTGATCCCATGATGGCCGGCTAGGTTCCCATGAGCGATCTCCATCACTGGCTCTCTTAAGGTGACGGGTAGGACTACTTGATGGAGCT
>NW_026110964.1:32500-52403 GCF_024679095.1 Eriocheir sinensis | reverse complement strand
TAATATAACAGAGAAAAATAGAAAAATATAATCAAGAAAATAAAATTTATAAAAAAGCAATAACAGCAAAAAAAAAAAAAAACTATTAGGAGTCCCAAAACACACAAAAAAAAGGAAGAAGAAAAGACGAAATGAAAGGCAGAGCAGGTAAGAGAGCAGGATAAGCAGGTAAGGCCGTAATACAGGTAAGGAGGGCTGTGGCTTGAAAAAGCTGGGCCAGGTGAGTGGAGGCGCCCAGGCTCATTCTCAGCTCAGGAGTTCATCTCAAGAGAGTATCACCTTAATCCCAGGCTGTGAGGTCTGGGATGCACGATTAGGAGGAGGAGGAGAAGGAGGAGGAAGATAGGTAGATAGGTGAGTTCAAAGCGCATTACCTTAACCTACTACACTGCCCATCTCCCCACATACAATCCTTACTACTACTACTACTACTACTACTAGCTACTACTACTACTACCACCACCACCAGCATCCCCCCCTCCCCCATCCACCCCCATCAAGAATCATCCCACCACTGCCAGCCACACACAACCTCAAGCTAATCCCTGTCAATCTCCCTGTCCCTTCTGTTTCCTCCTTCCTCCTTCATCTCTTCCCCTCCTCCCCTCTTCCTTCTCCTCCACCCTCCTCTGTGACCTGACTTGACATGACAGACAGCGCCGGAGAGGTCAACTTTTATGGATTAGCTCCAAAGGGGTCGTAGCGGGGTGTACGTGGTGTGTGTGTGATGTGTGTGTGTGTGTGTGTGTAGGTGTGTGTGTGTGTGTGTGACTGATTTTCAAGTGTTTTTTCCCTTCTTTTCTTCTTGTAACAACTCGTAAACATACACACACACACACACACACACACACACACACACACACACACACACACACACACACACACACACACACTCAACCCACCCCTAACAAACACGAAGCAATTAATCTAAGTTACATTAATCTAAATTCAAGAGAAACACACATGCAAGAGTTAATTGTATAATACAGTGAATAGTTAGGTTAGGTTTACAGGCGCTGTCTTAGGTTAGGTTAAGTGGCCTCTTGCAGACTCCTTGTATTATGTAAACTATAGATAGATAAATAGATAAAGAGAGAGAGAGAGAAGGGGAGAGAGAGAGAGAGAAAGTAATATGATAAATGCAATAAGGATGAAGAAGAAAAAAAAGATCTCTATCACCAAACATCACCACCACCACTATCACCACCACCACCACCACAGCAAGTATCCTCCTCAGCAGAATATGTGTTACGACTCCCCGAATTCATAACAAAACTAAACCAATTTGTGTTGTTGTGTTGTCTCCTCCCAATGCACAATATGCGAGCAGTGTGGCCAAGTCTCGAGGAACTACTACCCACACTGTTACCACCACAAGTAAAAAAAAAATAGTAAAAGTTGAAATGGAATGCAAAAGTTGTGAATATCTGAATACTATGTGGGTGTAGGAGAGAGAGAGAGAGAGAGAGAGAGAGAGAGAGAGAGTCTTTTAGAGGATGTTTTGTGGCCTTGAGAGTGAAAGAGAATGGGCAGTGGTTCGTGTGTGTGTGTGTGTGTGTGTGTGTGTGTGTGTGTGTGTGTGTGTGTGTGTGTGTGTGTGTGTGTGAGTGTGAGTGTGTTTGCTGGCACGGTTACAAACTCCTATATTAATTTGTATACATCAAAACTTTCACACACACACACACACACACACACACACACATGTTTCCACGGCACTTCTGCTAGATCCTGTATGTTTTGGAGAGGAGGAGGAGGAGGAGGAGGAGGAGGAGGAGGGAAGAGGAGATGTGACTGCTCTGAGACATCATTTTCCTCTCTCTTCTCTTCTCTTCTCTTTCTCTCTCTCTCTCTCTCTCTCTCTCTCTGCACACACACAGCATCGAGAACAGAGAAGAACAGGGAGAAGAGAGGAAGAGGAGAAGGGAGAGAGAGAGAGAGAGAGAGAGAGAGAGAGAGAGAGAGAGGGAGAGTGAGCGAGGGAGAGAGAGAGGGGGGTTCTGGAAAAGAGGGTCGGCATGGGGTCATCATTCAGGAATCAGTCAGCTTTGGGCCACCGGAGGGCGAAGAGGAGTAGGAGGGAGGAGGAGGGAGGAGGGAGGAGGGAGGACGACCACCATCACCACGACCACCACGACCATCATTATAGTCCTCAAACGACCTACACAAGCAGTCCTTTATCTGTCTGTCTGTCTGTCTGTCTGTCTGTTTTCCCTCTTCTTTCTTTTTGTTTACGTTCGCCCTTCAACTTGTCTTATCTGTTGTCCTTTCTTATTTCTTTTTACATATATTTTCTTTTTATTTTTTCCTCTTCTGTCGTTTGGGTTATGTGCCATTGTCTGCCAGTCTCCCGGTCTTCTCTCTCTCTCTCTCTCTTGACCTTATTCAATATCCCGATATTACAAAATGGAAAAAATAACCTGCAAAGAAAAAAAGGAAGAGGAAAAAATGATGGGAAGGGGAGAGAATGAAAATAGAAAAGAAAGAAAACAACTCGAGATTATTGAAAAAAAGAAGAAAAGAAATAACAAAAAAGTGGAGAGATGGATGAATAAAGGAAAGAATGCGATGAGGGAGGGAAATGAAAGAGAAAGATGAAGTGAAAGGTAGAGAGAGGTAGAGAACGAATGAGGTAGATGGAGGAAGTAAAAATAATAGAAAAAATGAAGAGAAATAAGAAGTAGGAGATCGAGGAGAGAAAAAAATTAGCATAAACCAAAAATAAATTGAAAAACGGAAAACGACAAAAATAAAAAGGAAGGCAGTTTAGTTTGATCAAAGGAAATAAGGAATAGGAGAAGGAAGAGGAGGACAAGAAAGAGAGAAAGAAGAAGATCAAGAGGAGGAGGAGGAAGACAAGACGAAGCAGAAATATAACGAAGAAAAGGACGAAGAGAGTTTGAACAACGAACAATGAGAAAGCAAATAATGAACAAGGAAAGAAAATTGGAAAAAAATTAGAACAACAAGGAGGAGAAGGACAAGAAGGGGGAGTTGGAGAAGAAGGAGGAGGAGGAGGAAGATAAAAACGAGGAAGGATAAGAAAATTGAAAGAGGAGAAAAAATCAGAGAAGGATGAGAAGAATGAAAATGAGGAAGACGAAGAAGTTCAGGAGTGGTAACTGTAGGAGGAGGAGAAGCAGCCGGAGCAAGAGGAGGGGGAAGAGGAGGAAGAGGTGGGGGGGGGGGGGGTCAGGGTATTCAGTAAAACAGTAATTAAATATTTCTAATTGTTATGCAGCTAGTCAAGTAGCCATTAGGGGAGGCTTAATGGAGGAGATAAATCAGTTAGGTACCTTTCTGGTTTCTCAGGTAAGGGGGAGGAGGAGGGAAGGAGAGAGGAAGGAGGAGGGAGGGAGAGGGAGGGAGGAGGAGGAGAGAAAGAAAGGCAGTGGAGAGAAGAGACGCAGGTTTGTGACGAAAAGAAAACAAGAAATGAACAAATCTCTCTCTCTCTCTCTCTCTCTCTCTCTCTCTCTCTCTCTCTCTCTCTCTCTTTTCTTGTTTCCATGTATTGAGAGAGAGAGAGAGAGAGTGAAGGAGGAAGGTGCGGTTTGGGAGAGGCTTAAGAAGGAAGAAAACTAATTAGTTCTCTCTCTGTCTCTCTCTCTCTCTCTCTCTCTCTCTCTCTCTCTCTCTCTCTCTCTTCCTTTCCAGTGTCATATCACTTCCTCCTTCAACGTCCTTCCTGCTCCTGCTCCTCCTCCTCCTCCTCCTCCTCGTCTTCCTATACCACATTCCTTCTTTTGATAACCGGTGAAGTAGGAGGAGAGAGGAAATATATAGAGAAGAAGAGGAAGCGGAGGAGGAGGTACTGGAGGAAGAGGAGGGGGAGGAGGATAAAGAAGAAGGAGGAGGAAGAGGAGGAGATAGAGTAGCCTTCAAGTCCTCTTCTCCCATTGTCCTCATCTTCCTTGTAGCCAAAACAGGAATTTGTGAGGAAAACGACAAAGAATGATCGATGGGTTGGTCTCCTCTTCTCCTTCCTCTCCTTTCCTTTCCTTTTCCTTCACTTTTTCCTTTATCCGAGCAATCTTTCTATTTACAGTTCGTTCCCAAAGCGACACTGAGCCCGTAAATATCCTTGCCGAAGAAAACGGGAGTCGCGTAATAATAGAAAGTGGGATTAGGTTGGCTTACGCGGTTTCAGATTCCAAGGGGTAACTTTAATAGTCTTCTGGGTTTGTGTATTGATGTAATGAGTGTGTTGAAGTGTGTTTAGGAGTGAGATTAGAAGGTTAGGATCCCAAACCCATGGTCTCTCTCTCTCTCTCTCTCTCTCTCTCTCTCTCTCTCTCTCTCTCTCTCTCTCTCTCTCTCTCTCTCTCTCTCTCTTTCCCAGCTGGCCACCAAAGAAGTGTGTGTGTGTGTGTGTGTGTGTGTGTGTGTGTGTGTGTGTGTGTGTGTGTGTGTGTGTGTGTGTGTTTGTGCTTTCCAATCAAACTCTCATCAATCTGAATCTATTGTGTGTGTGTGTGTGTGTGTGTGTGTGTGTGTGTGTGTGTGTGTGTGAGAGAGAGAGAGAGAGAGAGATACTACGATCAAACATGTATTAGACAGAAATAAACAAGTCATACATAGGCAGGCAGGCAACTTCCCGCTATGTATGTATGTATGTATATATGTATGTATGTGTACGGAGAACCCCTACATGTGTGCACCGCTTCAGTGAATGGAACAGCGGCTCACGAGGAGGGAATAAAGATAAAGAAAGAGAATAAAGGAAGAGAAAATGGTTAATCTTGGCGGTGATGGCGAACAAAAAGATGTTTATGTGAACGAAGAGGATGATCAAAGGATGAATGGGCGAGGTGGAGGATAGGGAGGAGGGAGGGAGGGAGGGGAGGAAGGGAGGGAGGAGAGAGGGAGGGAGGAGGAAGGAGGGAGGGAGGAGGAACTATTGAGAGAGCAGGAAGAGGTATATAGAGGAACCGAGGTATGTGGAGAATGTGAGAGAGAGAGAGAGAGAGAGAGAGAGAGAGAGCAACACAACCCCCCCATACCGCTACCACACACACACACACACACACACACACACACACACACGCACGCACACACATGAGAGGCGTGTGAAAGTGTTGCGGGAGTGTGTTGGCGGCGGAAGTGTTGCGACAATACCTCTTTTTAAGCGCCTTTACACACCACAAGGGGGGCGATTTTTACGAGGAGGAGGAGGAGGAGGAAGTAAGGGGCACTCAACCATATGCTTCCTTTGATTACTTTCATAGCTAATAATAATAATAATAATAATAATAATAATAATAATAACAATAAGAAGAGGAGGAGGAAGAAGAAGAAGAAGAAGAAGAAGAAGAAAGAAGACAATAAAGAAAGGAAGTACAGCATAGGGAATCATATTATAAAGAGGAGGAGGAAGAAGAAAATGAAAAGATGAAAAATGAATGATAATAATAAGAAAAATAAGAATAAGAATAACAATAACAGTAACAACAATAACAAAAGCCTAACAACCCTTCATAATACCTTTTTTACCTTAAGAACAAAAAAATACCGCATTACATTTAGCCTTTTCTTCCTAATCTCACTTTCCCATTCTTCACATTCTCCAAAACCCTTCTAAAAAAAAAAAAGACCATCAGACACTTTTAACTCCCATATACCATCTCATACCTTCCCTTATTTGGTCTATAGCCTTCCCACACCCTTCCCCTCCTTCCCTTTCCTTCCCTTCCTTTCCTTTTCTTTCCTTCCCCTTCCTTTCCTACTCCTCCTTTTCCTTCTACTCCTTCCCTTCCCCCTTTTCATTCCCTTCCTTTCGTCTCGTTTTTTCCCTTTCATTCTTTTCCTTCTCTTCCCTTCCCTACCTTTCCACTTCCTTTCCTTTCCTTCCCTTCCCTTCGGTCCCTTCCCTTACATTCGTTTCCTTCCTTTCCCTTCCTCGTTTCCTATTCTCCCTTCCCTTAACTTCTCTTCAATCCCATTCCCTTCCCTTCCTCATTTTCCTTTTCCTTTCCCTTCTCTTCCCTTCCCCTCATTCCCCCCTCTTCTTTATTCCTTCCTTCCCCTCCCTCCCCTTCGTTCCCATCCCCGGCCATTGGTAGCGTAGATCAATACACGAGAGATTTATTTACTTTTTTTATATCAGTTCGTTGTAAGCGTTGCGACAGGCGCTAAGCAGTTGTATGTCAGCCGTTGTGTGGTCTTATGGGGTGGTCGAGGCGGTGGTCGGGGATGAGAGAGGCAGTGGGAAGGGAAGAAGAGAGAAGGAAGGAGAGGGAATGTATGGGAGAAAGAGGGCTATAGTGACTATGGGGACATTATGCACCTCTATTATGTATGGGGGCCTTGCTTAATGGCCATTTTGTAAGGGGGAATGGAATCTTAGGAGCGTAATGGGGGGAAAGAGGGAGACGAACGAGAAAGGAGGAGGAGGAAAGGGAAAGGAAAAGGAGGAGAGAAAGAGGAAAAAGGGAAAGAAATACGAGACTGATTATTATAAAGATGAAGAGAGAGGATAATGGAGGAATAAGGAAGAGGAAAAGAGGAAAGAAAAAGGAATGAGAGAGGAAAAGAGGAGGAGAGAAAGAGGAAAGAGGGAAGGACATACGAGATAGA
Organism: Eriocheir sinensis; assembly: GCF_024679095.1. NCBI lineage: Eukaryota > Metazoa > Arthropoda > Malacostraca > Decapoda > Varunidae > Eriocheir > Eriocheir sinensis. The sequence goes on along the minus strand of NW_026110964.1, from coordinate 45,830 downwards.
TTATTATGAAGATGAGGAAAGAGGGTAAAGGGGAAAAAAGAAGAGAAAAAGAGGAAAGAAAGAGGAATGAGAGAGGAAAAGAGGAGGAGAGAAAAAGGAAAGAGGGAAGTGAATACGAGATAGATTACAATAAAGACGAGGAAAGAGGGTAAAAGGTTGAAAGAGGAAGAGGAAAGAGGAGAGAAGAAGAGAAAAGAAAAAAGGAGGAGGGAAAGAGGGAAGGAAATACTAGATAGATTGTTATGAAAATGAGAAAAGAAAGAGGAAAGAAAGAGAAAAGAGGGAATGCTAACTAAGGAGAGTACGTTGTAAAAATGAGGTAAGAAAGAAAGGAAAGGAATAGGAAAAAGGAAATAATAAAGAAAGAGAAGAGAAAGTAGAGGAGATAAAAAAAAAGATAATTATGAAAGTATGCTATTAACATTCTAAAGAGGAAAACACACACACACACACACACACACACACACACACACACACACACACACACAAGCACGCATTCCACATGTTATTCTCTAGCACAAGGTATGCACAGAAATCTGAAACATCTGGGGTAAAGGTCTCTCTCTCTCTCTCTCTCTCTCTCTCTCTCTCTCTCTCTCTCTCTCTCTCTCTTGGGAGGTAGAAATAGTCACGCAGGTTTGAAAATTGTGTTATGGATTGTTACACCTGGACTAGAAGGAGGAGGAGGAGGAGGAGGAGGAGGAGGAGGAGGCGAATTGAAAAGAGAAAAGAAGAAGCAAAAGGGTCAAAGAGCTGCTTCTCCTCCTCCTCCTCCTCCTCCTCTTCTTTTCTTTCCTCTTGCCTTTTGCTATGAGAAGAAAAAAAAGATCAAAAAACATCTCTGAAAAAAGGAAACATATAAAAGGTACAGAAGAGAGAGTGTTTGTGTGTGTGTGTGTGTGTGTGTGTGTGTGTGTGTGTGTGTGTGTGTGTGTGTGTGTGTGTGTGTGTTTTCCACCTTCCTCTCTGTAAACACCCTAAACATCCTGCTCTTCCCCTCCTCCTCCTCCTCCTCCTCCTCCTTCTATTCTTCTCCCCATCACATTCAACACACAGAGAACACAACACAAACTTTACAACACACACTAGTCAATCTATTACAGTTTGAAAGCAAAGAAAACGTGAAAGAGAAACAGAAAACTTTAAAGACCAGTAAAAAAATAAAAAGAAAAAAAGAAACAAACGAGGAAGAATATATAGAAAAAGAAGAGGAAAAAACCCAACTTAAGGAAAGGAGGAGGAGGAGGAGGAGGAGGAGGAGGTGGCGAAAGATGGAAAATTAGAAAAAAATTGAAGTAGATGAAAATAAAGAAAGAGGAGGAGTAAGTTACAGAAGACGAAATAAACGAAAAAGAAGAAACAGGAGAAAAAAAAAGATGAGAAGGAGGAGGAGGAGGAGGAGGAGGAGGAGGAGGAGGTCAGTCATTCCAGTCTCCAAAGAGGAAGACAAAGATAAACAGACAGACACAAAGCCAATGGAATGAAGCCGCTGAGAGAGAGAGAGAGAGAGAGAGAGACTTTCCCTATCCCTCCAAAATTGGTCTAAATCACAAAAGTTGTTCACCACAATTCTCTCTCTCCCTCTCTCTCTCCCTCTCTCTCTCTCTCTCTCTCTCTCTCTCTCTAAGACACTAAATTCTACACTGGTCAGAAGTCGACACATGGGAAGCTTTAGACACCCCTCTTTGACCACACACACACACACGCACACACACACACAGGACCCCCTTCCCCCCTTCCCCTCTCCCTCCCCTAACCGGATACACGAATGAAGGAAGGAAAGGTAAGGAAAGCCTACCTCCTCCTCCTCCTCCTCGTCTTTGTGGCCAGCTATTGTTGACACTCGTTGGGGAGGTCGAGCTATCGTAGTGTGTGGCGCCGCGCTCACCCTCGAGAGGAAATAAATGACTTCAAATGGTGATCAGGGAAATGGTGTATAGCAGGGATGGGAGGACAAGAGGGAGATAGAGGAAGAGGCAGAGAGAGGGGGATACGGATAAAGAGAGGAGAGAAAGAGTGAAGTGAGAGATGGAATGGTAGCAGCTTACAAGGAAAAGAGAGAGAAGGAAACATACTAAAGAGAACTTGAGGGAAAGAGAGATAGTTAAAACGAAAAGGAAAGAACGAGTGAAAGTGAAAGATAAAAACAAATTAGAGAAATGGACGGGTAGCAGTGTGAAAGGAAAGGAGATAGTGGCAGAAGAGAGGAATAGAAAGAAAGAGATAAGAAGAGGAGAAAAGAGAAAGGGTTTTGAGTGACAGAAAGGTAAAGGAATGCAGGGAAGACTGACAGCCGGAAGAAAGGGAAAGGAGGTTAGAAAGGGAGAGAGAAGGAAAGGAAGGACAACGTAGATAAAGAAAGAGGAATGGGAGAAAAAGGAAGAAATATGAAAACTGAGAGAAAGTTGGTGGGAAAAGAAAAGGAAGAAGCAGTAAAGAGAGGTAGAGAGTAGAGAAAGGCAGACGGAGACATGATGGAGGAGATGAGGGAAGGAGATGAAGGAAGAAAGGACGGAGGGAAGGAAAGAGTGGAGGAAAGTCTCCCCTAATCCCCGAGTCGATTGTAAAAGAAGATTTGAAACGAGCGAAACGGGACTGGTGGAAGTTAGCCCCTTTAGTTCCGGGAGAAGGGAGAGAAAGGAGAGAAAGAGGAGGAGGGAGATGAGAGAGAGAGGAGGGAGAAGGGAGAGAAAGAGGAGGGAGGAGGGAGAGGAGAAAGAGGGAAAAAACGAAGATAACCACCCAAAGAAAAGTATACGACGAAAAATAAGAAAAAGTAGAAGCAGATAAAAAAAAAAGAGTAGAAAGAGAAGGAGAGGGAGAGATGGACAGTAGAGAGAGGGACAGAGAGGGAAGGAGATAGATAGAAGAGAGAAGAAGTTATAGGAAGGGAGAACAAGGGGAAGGGGAGGAGGGAAAGGAGAGAGGGGTGGAGGAGGAAGAAAGGGAGAGATAGGAGTGAGAGGAGAGAATGGGATGGGAGGACAAGGGAAAGGATATTGAATTACTACTAGAAAGAGGGAAACAGAAGAGAAAGGGAGAAAGTAGGGAACTAAAAGAAGGAAAGAATAGGAAGAAAAGGAAATGAAAACAAGAAAGAGAAAAGAAAAAGAAAAGTGACAAGGGAAAATAACATGGATCAGAAGAGGAAATACGTAAAAAGACAATGAAAGTAAGGAGATGAAAAGGAAAAGGAAAAAAAAAAAGGCATAATGGGTATAGGAAAAGTAAGTAAACAGATCACAATGAACAGTAAAAAAAAAAAAAAGAGGGAGAGGAAAAGAAAGAAGGAAACACACAACAGGAAACCACAATACACAGAACCCCCAAAAATAAAATAAAAGCAACACAAAAAAAAAAGAAAGAAAACAAGCCAACACACACCGAGAAACTAGAAATACAGTAGAAAAAAAAAGAAAGAATAAAAGAGAAAAGAAAACGAAACCAGCAAAAAATAGCAAGAATAATAAAATAAAAAAGGCAAAAAAAAAAAGTGGGGGGAGGAGGAGCGAAAGACCGGACCAAACACAAAATCTCCACCATGGTAGTCGAGTCCGCAGGTAAAAGGGCAGGTGAGAAAGGTATTAATTGGTTACAGGTATGAAAAGATATGGAGGGGGAAAGAGAGAGGGAGGGAGGACGGGAGAGAAAGGGGAAGGGGGGGATGAAGGCATGGAGAGAGGGAGGTGAATTGTGGAGAGATAAAGGGATTGAAAAAGGAGAATGGAGGAAGAGGAGGAGGAGGAGGAGGAGGAGGAGGAGGAGGAGGAGGAGGTCCGGAAGTATCTGACCTTTTGATCCCCTAATCTCTTCCTCTTGTATGCCTCCTCCTCCTCCTCCTCCTCCTCCTCCTCCTCGTTCTAAACCATAACGAATCGAAAACATCTGTACGAAAAACAACTTGTGTGTGTAAATGGCACGTGCGCACACACACACACACACACACACACACACACACACACACACACACACACACACACACACACACGGATAGATAGATAGATAGATAGATAAGCAAAAATACATGTAGATAGAGAACAATTATAATACACACACACACACACACACACACACACACACACACGCAGGCACATCAAGGTAAATCAAGCACAGGTAGATACACAAAGGTGGGCTAATTAATAAGTCTCACCTGGGCACACCTGAGCAATTAGCAGGCACAGGTAGGGACAGGTGAAGGTGGTGGTCTGGCCTGCAAAGAGATGAAGACAATGGTTAGTGAGAGTGATTTACCTGTTTGCACCTGTTTCGGTATTAATTAACGAAAAAATTACCTGTGTGAGTGAGTGTTGCTTTGGTACGTTGTTGGGTCATTAGTGCTTTGATTGGTGTGTTTGTTATGATTTGTGTTATCTTGCTACTATTATTATTATTATTATTATTATTATTATTATTATTGCTATTATTATTATTTCCCTCCTTTCTCCCTCTCCTTTCCTTTCTCATCTCCCTTTTTTTCTGTCAATGTCCTCCCTCTTCGCCCTCTTTCCCATTATCTCCTTTCCCTTTTATCTATCTCTCCCTTCGTTGTTATTATTATCATTGAGTATTTTGCTATTTACATATTTTTTTATTAATTCTTTAGTTAGTTTTGCTATACACGGTTTTCCCCCTTTCCTTTCTTTCATCTTTCCCTCCTCCTCCACCTCCTCCTCCTCCTCCTCCTCCTCCTCCTACTACTACTACTACTACTACTTCTACTCGACTTTCTCCCCTCTCGTAGCTTTCTTCCTCTTCCTCCTCCTCCTCCATAACCTAATATTCCTGACATCAAAAAGGCAAGTTATCCATCACTGTTTGAGGATAGGTCTGCACTCCCTCCTCCTCCTCCTCCTCCTCTTCTTGTCTGGCCCGAGGGGAAGAGGTAGGGGCGTTTCTGACCCCTTATTAGTCTGTTAACCTTCTGCATACCGAGAGGGAGAGGGGAAGAAAAGGAAGAGGAAGAGGAGGAGGAGGAGGAGGAAGAGGAGGAGGACGAGGGAAGAGAAGAGCGATAGATGAGAGGAAGAGAGAGAGAAGAGAGGACAAAGTAAGGATAATATTTACTCTTCTCGTTTGATATTATAAGGAGGAGGAGGAGGAGGAGGAGGAGGAGGAAGAGGAAGGGGACGAGGAGGAGCAGGAGGAGAAGGATGTGTGAGACAGTAGAAATGGTAGTAGTAGTAGTAGTAGTAGTAGTAGTGGTAGTGGTAGTGGTGATCATGGTGGTAGTAATAGTAGTAGTAGTAGTAGTAGTAGTAGTAGTAGTAGTAGTGGTAGTAGCAACACACTAAAACAAGGGCAACACATCCCGCAACACTCAACACAAGCCCACGGACACCAATAATCTCTTTGAAACATTAACATAGACACGACCCTTCCCTTCCACTCCTCTCCCTTCCTTCCCATCTTCCTCTCCATCCCTCCCCTTCCCTCTCCTACCCATTCCTCTCCTTTCCTTCCCTTCCCCTGCCTCCCTCAGCATCCTCCTAACTCCCCTTGCTTTCCCTCTCCCTCCCTCCCCTTCTTCCCCTACCCATTCCTCCCCTTCCCTTTCCCAGCCTCCCTCAGCATACTCCCACTTCCCCTTGCTTTCCCTCTACCTCCCTTCGCTTTCCCAGCTTCCTCCCAGCATCCCCCTACCTCCCCTTGCCCTCCCTTCATCTCCCTTCCCTTCCCCAGCTTCCCCTACCTCCCCTTTCTATCTCTTTCCCTTCCTCCCTTCCCCAGCATCTCCCTATCTCCCCTTGCCATCCCTCTCTCATCCTCCCTTTCCCAGCTTTTCCCAGGATCTCCGTATCCCCCTTGCCAATCCTCAGCATCCCTTCCCTTCCCCAGGCTCTCCCCAGCATCCCCTTACCTCCCCTTGCCCTCCCTTCATCTCCCTTCCCTTTCCCAGCCTCTCCCAGCATCCTTCCCTTACATCTCCTACCAATCTTTGGACTCCCCATCCTTGTCCCTTCCCATCTCTCCCTTCTCCCATCCTCCCCCAGCATTCCTCTCTCTCCCTCCCCTTCCCCTGCCTCTCCCTTGCATCCCAATATCTCCCTATCCTCCCCTCCCCATTCTAGCCTCACCAACCCTCTTTCACACTCCCCATCCTCCTGTACCCATTCTAGTCACCTTTCCCCTTCCTCCTCTTCTCTACCCCTTCCCCTCTGTACCCATTCCAGCCTCCCCACCCCCTTCCCCCTCTCTCCCCCTACTGTACCCCTCCCTACACTCCCCTCTATTACGGTAAAGCCACATTATCATCCAATTTTCCGGCATAATTGGTCCCGGCCAGAACACGAGTCGCCTCTGAGGACGTGGAGGAGCCGAGGCGTTGGAAATGTTGCGTGTGTGTGTGTGTGTGTGTGTGTGTGTGTGTGTGTGTGTGTGTGTGAGGGAGGGAGAGGAAGAGAGAAATAGGAAAGGGGAAAAAAAGAGAAAGATAGAGGGAGAGAAAGACGGAGGAGGAAAGAAAAAGGAAGAAAGAGAAAGGGAGAGAGGGGAGGAAGGCAGAGAGGGAAAGAAGGAGATAGAGAGAGAGAGAGGGAAAGAGTGAAGGAGAGAAAGGAAAAGAGAGGGAAAGGGAAGAGGAACGGAGAGAAGGAAGGAAAAAAAGAGAGAGGGGAGAAGGAAAGGGAGAGAGAGAAAGAGAGAGAGGGATAGGCCTATGGAAGATGGACCTCATGAAAAAAACAAAATGACCGACTTCTATCACGAGTTTGACTGATTTTCTGCCACCTGAATCTACCTGGATGAAGGAAGATGGATGGAGGGAAGGGCGGGAGAGAGGGGAGAGGGGAGGAGTGGAGGAAACGAGGGGAGAGAAGGGAGGAGAGGGGAGAGAAAAAGGAGAGGTTAAGGAGGTCTCTTGGGAGCGGGTGAGAAAGATATCATATGAAACCCGTCTTTATTTCCTTCCTCCTCCTCCTCCTCCTCCTCTTCCTCCTCCTCGTCCATCATCTTTTTCTCGTTTTCGTCGTTTCCGTCTCACACTTTTTTTTTTTTTTTTTTTTTTTTAGGTGTAACGTAGGTCGGTGTCATCTCCTCCTCCTCCTCCTCCTCCCCCTCCCCCTCCTCCTCCTCTGCCTCCTCTTTCTCTCTCTCTTTTTCTTTCTCTGTCTTTTTCTGTCTTTCATTTCTGTCTCCTCCTCTTACTCTTTCTCATATTCTTCTTCATATTCATCTTCTTCATCTTCTTTATCAACATCTTCTTTTTCGTCATCTTCTTTATCTTCTTTTTCTTTTTTCTTTTTCTTTTCTTCTTCATATTCTTCATCTTCTTCTTCTTCTCTATCTTCTTCTTCTTCTTCTTCTTCTTTATCTTCATCATCATCTTCTTCTTCTTGTTCTTCTTCTTCCTGCTCCTCTTTCTCTTCCTCCTCCTCCTTCTACTCCTAATTTTACTAATCCTATATGTCTCTGAACTCTTTTTTTTCTCTCTCTATTTTAACGCACGCCGCTTTGCATAATTCCTTCTTTTCATTCCCTTCATTCCTTTCTCTCCTTTCGACCCTAATTTCCATCTCCACGAACCCTAATGAAGAACCTTTTTATTTTTTTTTCTCTCCACTTATCCCATATTTTCTTCCTCTTAAACCAGCACCTCCTCCTCCTCCTCCTCCTCCTCCTCTTCTTCCTCTTCCTCCTTCAAGTACTTTCTGGGTCTTAAAATCATGTCGGAAGTGTCACCCAAAAATTCCGGAAAAAAAAAAAAAAAAAAAAAAATGAACCAAAAGATGAGAGTGGCAAGGCGTTTTTTTTTTCTCTCTCTCTCTCTCTCTCTCTCTCTCTCTCTCTCTCTCTCTCTCTCTCTCTCTCTCTCTCTCGACGGGTATAACAAATCTTCCACATTTTTTAATCTTCCGGAAAACCGATTTCGTTCCCTTTCATTTCCTTTTCTTTTTTTTCTTTTTCCATTAATCTTGTCTTCACGCCTTCATTTTTTCCTCTTTTTTCTTTTCTTTCGTAATTTTCTTTTTTACCTATTTCTTTTCTTTTTCATGTTTATTTTCCTTCATATATTCTCTTAATCTTAATCGGAATCGTAGTTTTTTTTCATTCTTTTCCTTTCCAATTTCTCTTCTTTTCAACTTTCCTTTTTACCCTCTTTCAATTTCTTTCATCCTTCCTTTCCCTCTCATTCATCCTTTCTTTCTTCCTTTCATCCCTTGTTTTCCCTTTCCTTCTTTATTTCTCCCTCCCGTCCTTCCTTTCCTTCCTTTCAGCCATTCTTCTTTCATCTCATCCTTCCTTTCTCTCTTTTTCATCCTTTCTTTCTTTCTCTCATCTTTCTTCACTCTTTTTCTCCTCTTATTCCTTCCTTTCATCTTTCCACTCTTTCTTCCTTCCTTCAATCCCATCCCTCATTCCTTCCTTTCATCCTTCCTTCCCTTCCTTCATCTTGTATTCCTTCCACAAATCCCATCCCTCCCTTCTTTCCCTTCATAACTGGCTCCCTTCCCCCCTCTCTTATCTCCCTTCCTTCCCTCCCAACCACCCACCCACACATACACAGACAGTCACCCAAAACACCCTTAAACTCCCCCTCTCCCTCCCCCTCTCTCTCCCTCCCTGGCTCTCCCTTTGCAAACTTTAGTCTCCTCGCCCCAGTCAGTCAGTCCTCCCTGGAAATCATTTGACTTGCTAAGCGTAGGCGGCACTGGTTGAGCGAGGCATATAAACGGCAAGATGCTATCACCGGGGGCGTGCTGGGTGAAGAAGAGGAGGAGGAGGAGGAGGAGGAGGAGGGGAGAAGGTTGGGTGCAGGAGAGTTTTCAAGGTGTGTGTGTGTGTGTGTGTGTGTGTGTGTGTGTGTGTGTGTGTGTGTGTGTGTGTGTGTGTGTGTGTAAGGTGGGTGAGGACGATCAACTTTGACTCTCTCTCTCTCTCTCTCTCTCTCTCTCTCTCTCTCTCTCTCTCTCTCTCTCTCTCTCTCTCTCAGCTTTGTTTTTCTTGTTTTCCTTGTTTCCCTGATTTCCTTATTTTCCTTCTTTCCTTGTTTTACTCTCTCTCTCATTCTTTCTCTTTCTCATTCTCCCTCTTCCTCTTTATTTCTTGATTTTTTTGTTTTACTTATTTTACTTTCCATTTCTTCCTCATTCTCTTTCTTTCTCAGTCTTGTTTTTTTTTCTTGTTTCCTTGCTTTCTTGTTTTCCTTCTATTCCTTGCGTTTCTCTCTTTCCCTCTCTTTCTCATTCTCTCTTTCTCCATCTTCTCCTTCCCATCAACACAAAGCCAACACAACACAAATCACAAACACTCCCCCCATCAACACATCAACACACCAACACACTAACACAACAACACAATTCCACTATGCTAAAAAAATAGACCGGACTATACTTCCTAAACCTCCTCCAAGGGTTCTCTAAGAGGCTTACGGATGCGACCTCGTCCGTGTTATAATTTGCTTCACCTGTTGAGCCTAATGACGGAACACCTTGGCCGTTATTAATAAGTCAGGTGGATGGAAAGGTAAGTTTGTTCTCACCTTCATTCATTTCCTTCTTTTACTTCTTCTCTCTCTCATTTTCCTTCCTTTCTTTCCTTGTTCTTTTTTGTTTCCTGTTATTTTCTCTATTTTACTTTCCCTCTTTTCCATGATCTCCCTCTCCCTCTTTCTCCGTCTCATTCTCCTTCATTCATTTCTTTCCTTCCTTTCCATCTTCTCAACTCTCTCTTTACCCTTCTTTCACCGTGTCCTTCTCTCCCTCCTTTTTTTCTTTCTTCATATTCTTCTTTTCTTTCTCTTAACCTCTCTTTTTTTTCCTCTTATCCTTCCTTTCTCTTTTTTCCAATCTTTCTTTTTTCCTCCCATTCCTCTACTCTTTCCTCTTACTCCTCTTTCTCCTCTTACTTCGTCTTCAATAATTCGACACTTTAGCCACCTCCCCTCTTCTTCCCTATCCCTGTTCCTCCTCTCCTCCCTCTTCTTCCTTCCTCCCCTCTCAGATCTTCAGCAACACGCCCTTCCACTCAGTTCTTTATCAGCCGTCTCCAGTTAACACAACCTCCCCTTCTTCCTCCTCCTCTTCCTCTTCCTCTTCTTCACCTTGCATCCTCCTAATCCTCCTCCTCTTTCGCCTTTCCCTCACCCCAATTCCCTTCTTCTCTTCCTCCTCTTCCTCTTCATTCCCTTGCATTCTCCTAATTCTACGCCTCCTCCTCTTATTTTCATTCTCTCCTTCCTCTCCATAATTTCCTTCTTCTCTTCCTCTTTATCCACCCATTTCTCTTCTTAGTTAATTATCACCAATTTTATCTATTTTCATTCTTCAATTCTTCCTTTCATATTCCTTTTCCTCCTCTTCCTCCTTCCTTTTCTTCTCTTCCTTCTCCTTTTCTGGTCCTCATCAGTATCGTTTTCCCTTCCCCTTTTTCCCTTTCCTACGACCCCTGTCCCTTCTTCTCTCTCCTCCTCTCCCCTTCTCACACCTCTGTTTCCTCCTTTTCCTCTTACTTTTCCCCTCTTCCTTCTTTTCCTTCTCAGTATCGTTTTCCTCCACACCCTTACCCTTTCCCTCCCTCCCTCTCTACTACCCTTTCCCTCCTCTCCTCCTCCTCCTCCTCCCTCTCCCCTTTCACTCCCCCTCTTAACCTCTCATATATAATTCTCTCCCTCTTTATTTTCCCATTCTCCCTCATCATCCTATTCACCCTTCCCTTTCCCTCGTGATTTCGTCCCCCTTTCCCCTCTCACACTTCATATCCTCCCTGCTCATATGCCATTCTCTCCCCTCGCCTCTGTCTCCCTTCCTCCTCCTCTTCCTCCTCCTCCTCCTCTTTGGCTTAAACGCTTTCTCATATCACTTATAATATTCATCTCCTCGGCACTTAACTCTTTCTCTCCCCTTTCTCCTCCTCCCCTCTACTTCTCTCCCCCTTTATTCCTCCCTTAACCCCTCCCTTTATCTCCCTATTTAACCGATATTTGCCTCTCTCCTTTACCTCATTCACCTTTCCCTCTCTCCCTCCTCTCCTTTTTTTCTAGTTTCAAATTCCCTTCGTTTCCCAAATCCTGCTACACGCCACATAATTCTCCCCTTTTTTCCCCTTAATTAATCCGTTCCCCCTAAATCCCACCCTCCCTTAATCCCCTTAAAGGTAATAGTTTCCCCATTACTTTCATTTCCCCTTTCCTCATTTTCCTTCTATTTCCCGTTTTCTGGAATTTATTATTATTGTTATTGTCATTATTTGTAGTTGGGGAATTGTATTAGTGGTGGTGGTGGTGGTAGTAGTAGTAGTAGTAGTGGTAGTAGTAGTAATCATTCTTTATCGTATCACTAACCTATTTTTCTTTTTTCTTTTCTTTTCTCTTTTCTTTCTTAAACCTTCCTCTTCCTCTTCCACATCTTCCTCTTGTTCCCCTTACATCCACCTTCTTCACACCAAAACAAAAACAAAAACAAAACAAAACAAAACAAAAAACAAGTACACAAAATCCTACACCTGCAAAGATCACAGAAGACAAGATTCATAAGATCATCAATAAACTAACCCAGGTGAGTCAGTCCACAGGTGAGTCTCTTCCCCGCCTTGATTAATTTTTCACCTGCTCCTTAAATCCTCAGGTAACTCTCTCGCACCTCTCCTACACGTCCTGGCGGCACACACACCTGTTAATTAATTCCTCAAAGTGACCTGCAGGTAAAATTTGGCCTCTCTTTGAATATTGCTACGGAAAGGGTACACTAACATCTCCACTTCTCTAACCAGTTCCCTTTCCACTAATCTACACTTCGTTACACTTCTCTACACTTCACTGCTCTACACCTCTTTTCCCTTCTTTTCCTAACTTCCACCTCTCTCCATTTCTCTCTCTCTCTCTACTTCTCTCTCCTTCTCTCTCCACTTTTCTCCACTTCTCTCCCTTTTCTCTTCTTCTTTCTTCACTTCCATACACTTTCTCTTCCTCCAATTCATTTCATCTCCCACACTTCTTTCCTCTAATCTTCTCTTTCCCATTTCTCTTATTTATTCCATTTTCAATTATTCCTTCCTTCTCTCCACCCTTTATCCCCTTCTAAATCCACCTCCACTCCTCCCACCCTCATCTCCTCCTCTCCCTCCTTCTCCTCCTTTTTATCTCACTCTTCTCATCTCCATCTCCTCCTCCTCCTTTGCAGAGTAAGTAATTTTCTCCCTCTGTCTTCCTCCAGTGTTTATTCAATTATCCTTCTATTCTTTTCCGTCTTCCAAGTCCTTGTTCTCTTTTTATTTATATGCCTCCTCTTCCTCCTCCTCCTTTTCCTTCTCTTTTTTCCTCCTTCTCATGTTCCTCTTTCTTTTTTCTTCTTTCTTTATTTCTTTCCTTCCTTTCTCTTTTTCTCCTTCTTCTCCTCCTTCCTCTGCCTCCTTCTCCTCCACTTACACGATAGAGAAATAACGATATATTGCAGAATACACTCCTCTTCTTCCTCCTCCTCCTCCTCTTATTACCCTCCTTCCTTCTTTTCTTCTTCGTCTTATCTGTTTTCCGGCAATTTTCTTTTCTCTCCACTTTCTTCACCTTCTCCTAAGTCATCGTTTATCTCTAATTCCTATTCTTTATTCCGCATTTTCAAATTCCTCCTTCTTCTCCTCCTCCTCCTCCTCCTCCTCCTCCTACTCCTCTTCTTTCTCTTCCCATTCTCCTCATCGCCATCATCATCATCATCTTCTGTCTCCTTCTTCTTACTCAACTTTTATCTGTAATTCGTAGTCTTTCTTTTGGGAATTCACGTACCTCCTCCTCCTCCTCCTCCTCCTTCCTCCTTCTTCCTCCTCTTTATCCTTACTCTTCTATACTCACTCAAATTTTACTCTCTCTATCAGATTCTGGTTGCGAGTTATTGCAACCATAAATACGAGGCTTAAACCATAAAACTACGCCGGTGCAGCCCTTTGTGAGAGAGAGAGAGAGAGAGAGAGAGAGAGAGAGAGAGAGAGAGAGAGAGAGAAGGGGGGGAAGGGGTGTAGGAGGGAGAGAGAATATGTGTGTGTGTGTGTGTGTGTGTGTGTGTGTATGTGTAAGTGTGTACATGTTATGAATCACGTCCCAGTTTGTTTTTTTCTTACTTTCTTAACTCATTATCTCTCTCTCTCTCTCTCTCTCTCTCTCTCTCTCTCTCTCTCTCTCTCTCTCGACGGCGTTTCTTCTCTCATGGATTCGAAACATGTAAATTGCAATACGCGGGGCTCGAGCTCTTCCGTCAAAAGTAGCTTCGTATCAAGAGAACTTTTTGGGCGACGACTTTTAATGCATTAGAAAAGTTTGCACGATTTTACGTGCCTTCTCTCTCTCTCTCTCTCTGATTGTCTAGCTTTCGTTTGTCAAATTTTAAGATACATTATACAACGT
>NW_026110964.1:0-27500 GCF_024679095.1 Eriocheir sinensis | reverse complement strand
CGACCAGGCCGCCACCTTTAATTACCTGAGAATCTAACGACACACACCTGGATGCACTTTTAAAATATCTTGAAGGAAATAAAAGTAAAAAAGATAAAGAATGATAAGAGGTGAGGAGGTTTGTGAGTTTCCTAATATTGGTTTCTTGTATTCCTATTTTTTTTTTGTGTGTGTGTGCGTGTTTGTGTGTGTGACATAAGCGAGGTAAGACAAAGAAGAAAGGAAGAAAATATGTATAGAGAAGGAAGAAAGAAGGCAGAAGACAATAAGAGATTAAGGAATGAAGACAAGAATGGAAAGAGTGAGAGAGAGATAGTGGTCAGAGAAGAAGGAAGAAAAGGAGAAACAAATGAAAGGACGGTAAGGATGGAAAAAAGAAAAAGGAAGAAATTAAGAAAAATGGAAAAAAAATGAGAATGGCCAGAGGAGAAGGAAGACATAGGAGGACAAATAAAAAGGGAGGAAAAGATGAAATGAAATAGGAAAAGCAGGGAAAGAATGAGGAAAAATTTACAGAGACTAAGATAACTGACAGAGAAGAAGGAAGAGAAAGAGAAGCAGCTGAAAGGGAGATAAAGACAAGAAAATGCATTAAATCAAACAGAGTAATTAAGTAGAAGGAAAGACAATGATAAAGTGGAAAACAAATAACAGAATAAAGGAAAGGAGGGCTGGAGGGAAGCTTTACCTGTGTTCAGAGCCGACACAACACTAGTTACACGTTTGCCAAGGTGTGTCAGCGAGCCTTCTCACCTGTCGTATCGACCCAATAAGGGTTGTTGAAATAAATGTTTGTTATGTCCACGAGGGCCAACAGGAAGGCTTATTCTATGTCCGTCTCTCTCTCTCTCTCTCTCTCTCTCTTATTTTATTTTTATTCTGTCTCCTCCTCCTCCTCCCTTTCTCTTCCTCTTCTTCTCTCTCTTTATTCTTACTTTCTCATTTATTCATCTTTTCTCTCCCATTGCCCTTCTTCCTTTCATTATTCCTTTATTTGTTGTTTCCTACTTTCATTTACTCTTTCATTCTTTCTTATTTCTACCTTGCTTTTTTTCCACTCTTTTTTTTAATCTTTGTGTCCTTTCTTATTAGTATTCTTTTGTCTTCTTAGTATTCTCGCTCGCTCTCGCTCTCTCTCGCTCTCTCGCTCTCTATCTATCTCTCCACATGTAAGTCAATGAAGCAATAAAACTCAACACAAAAGGGACACAATAAAAGGCGTATCATGCAACACAAACACGCGTCAGACATTACTTTGTGTTGCAGAAAGAAGGAGAATACGAATTGTGCGGTTTTTTTTTTCCTCTCTACTCCTCCTCCATTTTTCTCTTTCATTCCCTTCTCTCTCCCTCTCTATTCATTACTTCCTTTCATTCCACTTTCCCTTCCTTTCCTTCTTTCCTTCAGTCCACCCTTCCTACTCCTCTTCCTCCTTCCTCTACCCTCATTTCCTCTTTCCTTCACTCTCTACCCTCCTCCTCCTCTTCTTCCTCTGTCTTAACCATCTCCTCTTTCCTCTTCCTCCTCCCTTTTTCCTTCATGCCCTCTCTCTCTCTCTCCCTCTCTTCATCACTTCCTTTTCTTCTCTTCCATCTTTACTCTCTCTCTCTCTCTCTCTCTCTCTCTCTCTCTCTCTCTCTCTCTCTCTCTCTCCCAAGTGTGATGTTTCTTTACTTTTTACACAAACCCACACACACACACACACACACACATACCCTCTCCTCCCATACACACCACAAACAAAACACCAAAAAGCAATCTCAGGTATGATGATCAGCTAATCAAGGCCAGCAGGTGAGGAAGCAGGACAGGTGCTTGCCCCTCCCTACCTGGGCGTCACTTTAATCACTAAGCAATGCAAAAGAGAAAAAACACTTAAATAAAAAAATAAAGAAATAAAGACAAGAAGGAATGAGTGAATTAAAGGAAGTGAAAGAATTGAGAGTAAAGAGTAATAGAGGAATGATAGAGAATGAAAATGAAAAGAAGAATGAAAAAGAAAAGGGAGGTCAATAAATAGAGAAAGAGAAGAACATGAAAACAACATGTGTTATCTAAAGTAATAATTCTCTGGGTTGTCACTATGCTTATTCTCTCTGTGTCTGTAATGTATGTAAGTTTGTGTGTATGTATGTATGTATATGTACTTGCTAAAATATCAAAGTATCAGAGAGAGAGAGAGAGAGAGAGAGAGAGAGAGAGAGAGAGAGAGAGAGAGAGAGAGAGAGAGAGAGAGAGAGAATAAGTCTTCAACGTTCTAAAAGTCTTTATAACATCATAATGTCCGCTGTTCTTTTAACTCTCTCTCTCTGTGTCTCTCTCTCTCTCTATCTCTCTCTCTCTCTCTCTCTCCGCTGATAAATACAAAAACACAGATTATTGCTCGCTTGTGAGGGGAATACTAGATGAGCTCCTGGACACACACACACACACACACACACACAGATACACACAGTTTCTTTTTCATCGCAAGTTCTATCTTATCCTTCACTAATTTCTTCCATACGTCTCTAACTACAAACCGTGGACTATTAAAGAGATATTATGTTATTTATTTATTTATTTATTTATTTATTATTGTACTAGACTTATTTTTCGACAATTTGTTACGTGGATGTGGGTATTTTTTCCTTTTAGCATCCCACTTGAAATCATTGCTTGTTATTTAGTATACCTCCCTTCCTTCCTCTCCGCCATCCCATCCCTCTGCCCTTCCCTCCCTCTCTCCCTCCTCCTATCCCTCCCGACATCCCTTCCTAGCCATCTCTCCTTGCGTGCTTATTCCTGTTTTCTATAACCAGTTTCCCACTTTCTACTATTCCGCGTAACCATATATCCCATTTTCTATGAGGCTGGATCAAAAGGAAAATGGATGGGCTTGAGGGCTGAGACGTAGGTGGGCGGGAGAAGATGGAGAGAGTGAGAGAGAAAGGGAGGAAGGGAGGGCTAGGAGGAGGAGGTGGAAGAGGAATGAAAGTGGGAGGAGGAAAGGGAAAGGAAGGAGCTGGAGAAGAAGAATTGAAGAAGAAGAAGAAGGAAAGAAAGAGGAAGAAGAGAGGAGGAAAAAGGGAAAAGGAAGGAGGTGAGGAAGATAGAGAAAGGAAAGAGGGACAGGAAGAAGAAGGAAGGGAAGGAAGAATATAGAAGGAGGTGGGGAAGATAGGAAGGAAGGAAGGGACCAGGAGGAAAAAAAGGAGGTGGGAGGAAGAAGGAAGAATGGAAAAGGGAAGACAGCTGGAAGGAGGGAGAGTAGAATAAGGAAGGAAGAGAAGACGGGTAAGGGATTGGGGTGAACTAAATTATTTACGAACAGCTTCCATTAACAGAAACCTTCCTAGGCCCCTCAAGCTCGACCTAACAAGTTGGACCATCAAAGAGTACTCCTCCTTCCTCCTTCCTTCCTCCTTCTCTTCTCCTCCTTCATTCCCTCCTTCAAGGCACTACACACCTCCCCTGATTGGCCACTTATCCAGATTCGATAAGGAAGGAAGGTAGGCAAGGAGGATGGGAGGAAGGAGAAAGGATGGATAGAGGGAGAATGAGAAGGAGGAAGGAGGTAAGTTGGTAGGTAGGTGGGATGAAAGGAAGGAAGGAAAGAGAAAGGAAAGAGGGAAGGAAGGAAGGAAGGAAGGAAAGCAGGTAAGTAGGAAAAAAGGAAGGAAACAAGAAGAAAAGAAGGGAGGATGGAAAGAAAGAAAGAAGGAAAGAATTAAGTGAGAAAGAATTAGAGAAAGGAAGTGACAGAAAGGAGAGAGAGGTAGGAAAGGAGGAACAATGGAAAACGAAAATTAATTGAACGAAAGAGAGGAAGAGGAGTAAAAATTAAGAGAAAAGAAAAACGAAAAACGAGAAACAAAAGAAAACAAGGAGAAAATAGGTGGTTTGAATACGAATGAAGGAAGAGGAGGAGAAGCCTAAGGAACTAAAGAAGGAATTAAAGAAAGAAGAACGAAAGGAAGGAAGGAAAGAAGAAAAGAAACAAAGAACTAAAACAATACATCCAGCGAGGGAAAATGTGCAGAGGGGAAGAAAAGAAAACGAAGCAAAAGAAGAAAACGAAGTTACACAATAAAGAAGATAGAGAAGAGAGAAAGAACGTAATGGAAAGCGGAGAGAGAGAGAGAGAGAGAGAGAGAGAGAGAGAGAGAGAGAGCATATATTCAATTCGAGATAACTTTTAAAAGGGTTCAATCTAAGTGACACCTGCCTGTACTAATGAGTGTCTACCTGGCCACTGCTTCCCTCACGCTCACCTGTCCAACCTGATTTTCTATTCGTCACTCACCTTCCCATAAGACTTTTTTTTTAACACTACAAGAAGCAGCTAAAGGATAAAAATAAATGAGAAAAAAAAGCCCGCTAATCATTGCTGCTATAGAAGGGGGTATAGAGGAGTGGCCTAAAGAGAGATCAATTTTGGGAGGAGAGGTGTCTTGAGATGCCCTGAGTGACCCATCCCTACTCATCCCTACGATAAACTCACCCAAACAAGGCACGACAAACATAAGAGTGAAGAAACAACGTACATTAGTGGTCTGACTGTTGAATACGATATAGAAAATGCCTGTGAACTAGTCATTATTACCATACGATAGCAAAAGAAACGCAGAACTACAGTGAAAAAAAATCGGAAACACGGAAGGACAGAGAAAAATAAAAATAAAGTGGAGGAAGGAAGAAAGAACTAAAATATGGAGATGAAGGAAAAATAACAAAATAAAAAGCGAAGAATTATAAAGAAAAGAAGGAAAACAAGGAGGAACAGAGGCAAAGGCGAGGAGAAATAGAGAGAAGTAAGGAGAAAAAAGACTAAAGATAAGTAGATTAAAATAAAAATAAAAATAGCGTAAAATAATAGAGAAAAATATAGAAAAGAAGGAAATCACATAAGCAGAGAAACAAAGAGAAATAAAGTAAAGGAAGGAATAGAGGATAAGAGAGAGGAACATGGAGGAAAAAAAAGAAAAAGAGGAAGGAAGGAGTTAGGCAGTAAAGTGGAGGAAGGAGGAAAGAGCAGGAGAGAAGGAGATGGAGGAAAAAAAGGAAGACAGGAGGGAAGGAGGTAAGCATTTTCACACTCGTTAGAAAAGTTCGCCTATTGCTTTGTAATGTGGAGGAAAATGGAGGTGGAGAATTTCCTCGCAAAAGAAAAACAAAGGAAAAGACGAAAAAAGGACGAAAAAGGAGATGGACTAAGGGAAAGAAGCTTCAATTTTTTCATTGTTTCCTTTTTTTCCATTTTCTTTCTCCTTTAATATTTTTTTTTATTCTGCTCTGTCTATTTTTTTTCTATTTTCTCATTCTTCTCATTCATTTTCTATTCTTTTTTTGCTTCCTGTTTTGATTTTAATGCTCCTCTGTTTTTCCTCCTTTTCCTCTTCCTCTACCTCGTTTATTATCGTATTTTCATCTTCCATATATTATCCATCTTTTCCGTTACTTATTCTCTCTCTATATCTCTCTATCTCTATCTATATCTCTCCCCTATTATCACTTTTTTATCTATTCTTTCGTTCCTAATTATCGTTTTAGTTCACATTTCCTCTTCTTTTCATCTTTAGTTTATTTGCTTTTACTATTATGTTTTCTTTATTTTTTCTTTGTTTTTACCTTTTTTTACCTGGCACCGTATTGCCCAGACGAGGTGCGCGATGCCAGGTGACTCCCCAAAAACCATTAAGAGGACCATTCTGAGGACAGAGTGTGTGTGGTGTGTGTGTGTGTGTGTGTGTGTGTGTCTCTCTCTCTCTCTCTCTCTCTCTCTTTCTCTCTCTCTCTCTCTCTCAGCATCATCAGAAACCAACTAAAACAAACGAGAAAAGTTAAAATAGAGAGAGAGAGACTCCTCCATATATTGAGCTCAAAGTCCTGATAACGTGAACAAAATGTTTCGTCTTATGTAAATGGTGGAGAGGAAGGGAGCAAAGGAGGGAAGGGTGGAGGAAGGATGGAGGAAGGAGGAAGGAATAAGGATGAAAGATAGGAGGAAAGCAGGGAAGAAAGGAGCATAAAAAGGAAGGAGTGGAGAGTAGGATGGATGGGAAGAAGGAGAAAGTAAGAATGGAAAGGAGAAAGGCTTGCAGGAAAGACATAAAAAGGGAAGAACGGAAGGATGGCTGAAGGAAAGGACGAGAGGAATGATTGAATGAAGATAGAATGAAGAAAGAAGAAAAAGGTGAATAAAGGTGAGGGATGAAAGGAAATAAATGAAGATGGTTACATAAAAAGACGACAAGAAAGAGAGAAAGAAGGAAGCTGGAGATGAAACGAAAAAAAAAAAGGAAACGTTGAGCAAGAAACAAAAGAGAAAAAGAAGATGAGAAGAAAAAGAGAACTATCGAGCAGGAGAGTGAAAAGAAAAATCATAAACAATCCAAAAACATCAATATTCAAGACAAATATAAATAAGAAAACAGCTTTGAAATTAATAGCATGATAAAGATGGGATTCCTTTAATAGCATCCGGCTACATAGATTAACCTGAAAACACCTTGATCTTGATATTGAAAAAAAAGAAAGAGAAATAGAGAATAATGATACAATAAAATATAATTATAGTAGGGTAACAGTAGTAGTAGTAGTAGTAGTAGTAGTAATGTGGTAGTAGTGGTGGCTGGTAGAGGAGGAGGAGGAGGAGGAGTAACATATCACAGCCCAGAAGGGGAGATGCGCATATTTCACACTGTTTTCCTCCTTTCTCCCTTGTACCTCCCTCCCTCCTCCTTCTCTCCTAACCTGTCCCATTAATTGATTTACACCTGAGTGGAGGAAAAATGGACTCTCACAATTCTCACTCCTCGCTCACCTGCCGGAAAAGGTAAGATGTGATTTGTTTCTCTCTCTCTCTCTCTCTCTCTCTCTCTCTCTCTCTCTCTCTCTCTCTCTCTCTCTCTCTCTCTCTCTCTCTCTCTCTCTCTCTCTCTATATATCACGCTATCTATCTATCTCATCATCTCCCTCTCTCTCTTCTCTCCTCTCCTCCATCTTTCATCCTCTTCCTCTCATTCCTTCTCTCTTGTATTCCGCAAAAGTCTTTGCTCTAGATATTGCATTCTCTCATTCCCTCTATCTCACTATCTATCTATCTATCAATTTGTCTCAATTTCCAAGTTATTACAAAAGCATTTCATTTCACTTATTTCTTTTTTTTTCTTTGCTTTTTATTCACATTCCTTCTGTAGAAAAAAAATAGTTACATTGTTTCTATATCCTCTCAGTAGTAGTAGTAGTAGTAGTAGTAGTAGTGTCGTAGTGGCTTGAGGCATAAAGTAGCAGGGCAGATGTTGTAGAATCGGTAGGAATAATCAATGCATATATTATACTCTCTCTCTCTCTCTCTCTCTCTCTCTCTCTCTCTCTCTCTCTCTCTCTCTCTCTCTCTTGTCCTTACCATAACATATGGCTACTGAAGAGAGAGAGAGAGAGGGAGGGAGAGGTGACAGAGGAAGGAGAGAGACAAGAGGAGAGGGAGGGAATTCAGGTGGGCTAACAATACAACGCCCTTCTATAATTACCTCAAAGTCCTATTACACCTCACCAACCCCCCTCCTCCTCCTCCTCCTCCTCCCTCCTAGGACACAAAGGACTTGCTCTCCTTAAACACTAATTTCCAGGACCAGTTGGAGGTCTTGGGGGACAGAAATAGACCTGACTGGAAAATAGTCCTTAATTTGAGTTTTCTCCGTTTTCTGTCTTTTTTTGTGTGGAGAGTAGGGGCTGTTGGGGTGGGAGTAGCAGGTGAGAGAGAGAGAGAGAGAGAGAGAGAGAGAGAGAGAGGTAAAAGAGAATGAAAATAGACAGAGAGAAACAGAATCAGTACAATATTAATGGTTTTCCTTTTCCCTTTTCTTTTCTTTTAATCTTACTTTCTTGTATTTTTCCATTTTTTATTTCTTTTTGTGATTTTCTATTAGTGTGATAAAGTACATTCTATCTATCTATCTACCTTAAACACACACACACACACATACACACACACACACACACACACACACACCTTGACTGTTCCAACTGCAAGTCGACGCTGAATAAATTACAGTCGTTTGGTTTAGGTAGTGTGTGTGTGTGTGTGTGTATTTACATGTCTATATATCTTTATCTCATTATCTTCCTTTCGTTGTATATAATCTCTCTCTCTCTCTCTCTCAAGATAGATAAACTTTTCACATTCAATCAGAAAACTCATCCACACACACACACACACACACACACACACACACACACACACACACACACACATTGGTAGGCCACACCTGTTAGCCCACTCACTCAACACTCCACTCACGTATTCACCATCTAAGGAACAAATTGCCGCCTGCACCTTATTCAGACTCACCTGTTCCTTAATTCCCACCTCCTCGGCTTGTATATCCTCCTCCTCCTCCTCCTCCTCCTCCTACTCCTACTCCCTATAGCCTACAGTCACCTCTTCCATATGCCACACTGCCTTCCATTTCTCCAACATCTCTCAGCTCCTACCCCAGCCTCCAGCATCCCTCATCTCCCAGCATCCCGTATTTTTTTTCTTTATTCCTTCTTTCCTTTATCATCCCCTTCTTTCTTCTATTTATTAAGTTCTCGTGCATGTTATCTTTTATCTCGTCTCTATCTTTTACGTCATCCTCCAGCATCACTAATCTCCATATCCCTGTTTCTTTTCATATTTTCCTTCCTTCCTCATGCATCCTCATCTCCCATCTCCCAGCATCCTTTATTTCTTAGTTCCTTTATCTTACCTTCCTGCAGCACCCTCTTTCTCTCATTTTCTAGTAGCCTTAATCCTCCGTCAATTATCTCTTCTCTTATCTATATTCTCCTGTATTTCCAGTATCCTTTATCTCATCTCCCAGCATTCTTTTATCCTTCTGGTAACTCTTATCTATTGTTTTAGTTTTTCTTTATCTCCAGCATACTCATCTGCATTTCCAGCATCCCAATCTCTCATCTCATAGCATCTTTTCATCCCTCAATATCTCTTTTGCTGCCGTTTATGTTCTCTTTTTGCTTTATTTTCTAGGATTATGAGCATTTTCTAGTTACTTCAAATACATGTATGATTATTTACTTATATGTCAACTCTACACAATCTCCCTTCAACACATTTTGTCTCTTAAATATCTTTTACGCAATCTTCCTACAATATCCCTCTCTCTCTTTCAATTATGTTCTCCCACAATATTCCTCTCAACTAACTCATTCTACAGTCTCTACATCTCGTACTCCTTCCTGTCTACTACATTCTCTACACTTCTCATCCTCCATAACCTCTTTCCCTCTCTCAATATTCCTTCCCTTACACCCTCTCTCCTCCTCCTCCACCTCCTCATCAGCCTACAAGTTTAAGAGTCCACCGTTTAATCTCACACTTCCTCGCTATCTCGTAAAACACTCTTGGCTTAGTTGCATTCTCGCGGCCCTCCTCGGTCTCCACGCGCGCTCATATGACAAACAAGGATAGAGAAGGAGGTTGAAGTCTGTTTTAATTTGGTGTCTGGGATGGTTGTCTTTTTTGGAGGGGTGGGGTGGGTGGAGGTTGTTTTTATTCTGTTTGATGTTGTTTTGTTTGACGTCCTTTTGTTTTGTTTTTGTTTTTTGTTTTGTTGTTTTTGTTGTTTTTTTTTATGTTGTTGTTTTGGCTTTTTTTCTGTTGTTTTGCTTTCTTATTGTCTTTCTTTTCATGTTGTTTTTGGTCTGTTGTTTTTTTCATGTTGTTTAGGTCCGTTGTTTTCTTTTTTCATGTTGTTTTGGTCCGTTGTTTTCCTTTTTCATGTTGTTTTGCTCTGTTGTTTTCTTTTTTTCATGTTGTTTTGGTCCTTGTTTACTTTTGTTTTCGGTGTTTTCTGTTTTCTTCTCATATCTTTCAAGTTTTCTTCTTTACTCAACTTTTAAACTCATTTTTTTTCCTCTCTCCTCACTTTCATATCCTTGCTCTTTTTTTCCTTTCCTCCCTCCTCCTCTTAACACTTTATTTTCTTCTCCAATCTCCATTCTCTTCTTGCTACATCCTCCTCCTCCTCCCACACACTCCGCCCATCTTTCTTCTCATCTTAGGCCACTCCCTTCTTTCCTTCCCTCCCTCCTTTACTATTTCCTCCTCTCATCTTTCCTCACTCCTTCCTTCCCTCCTACACACACACACACACACACACACACACACACACACAAGACACACCCACCACCTCAACCACAACCAAACAAAGCCAGATAGCCACCCACCCACTCACTCAGCCATTCCGCCAACCAACTATGCAGCCATTCAAGCCTTCGAAACCCTCTTCACAAATCTTTTAACCCATCTTAAGTCATGAATGAAATGCATCTGCCCTTCCCATCTTTATTTATTCCCCGATCAAGGTTATTAGGCGGGAGAGGAACAGAGGAGTTTACCCTGAAAATCTGCATCAACTCTTCATACATCAGCGCCAACCCAATAGTGAGAGAGAGAGGAGGGAGGAGAAAGGGTTGGGGGAGGCAAAGTAGAGAAGTCTTGTATGTATTTCTCTCTCTCTCTCTCTCATATCCCAATTGAGATGTTGCTTTGGATCACGAGAGGGAGGGAGAGAGAAAGGGAGAGAGGGAGGGAGGGATGGAAAGAACGTAGGATCTTACCTCCTTAACCCTCCTCCTCCTCTTCCTCCTCTTCTTCTTCGTCTTCTTCCTCCTCCTCATCTTCTACCTCCTTCGCTTTTATTATGTCATTCTTTTCCTTCTCTTCCCTAAAGTTCGCTCGTCTCACCTCCTTAAATTTTACTGCTCTTCCAAGTCTTTTCTTTACTCTTACCCTTTTCCTCCTCCTCCTCCTCCTCCCCTTCTTCTCCTTCCTCCTCCTCCTCCTTCTCTTTCTTCAGTGCCTCCTCCTCCTCCTCCTCCACGTCTTCATTATATGCTTCTTCTTCCTCCTCCTCCTCCTCTACTATATTTTCTATTCTCATTTTTTTCTCGTCGTTTTTCTTCTCTTCTTTAAATATTTTCCTTTCTTTTTCATTTTTCCTCCTCTTCTTCCTCCTCCTCCTCCTCCTCTTCCTCCATCATTGTATCTTTCTCGTCGCTATATCGCTATTTAACTTTTCCAATCTTTTATTTTTTTCTTATATGCGGATTTTTCTTCCTTTTTTTCTTCTTCTTCCTTTCTGTACTTCCTATTTTTTCTTCTGTTTGTATTTTCTTCTGATTTCTCTTTTCTTCTCCTTTTCTTCTAATTATTCACTTCTTCTTCTTCTTTTTCTTCTTCTTCTTCTTCTTCTTCTTCCTCCTCCTCCGTGGACAGGTAAGTCTTAAATCACTTCACCCTCCACACGCATATCATCTCCTCCTCCTCCTCCTCCTCCACCTCCTCCTCCTCCTTTCCTCCACTCCTTTACTTTTCTCCATAGACCGTTACCTCCCCTCCCCCTCCTCCTCCTCCTTCTCCTCAATTCGTCTTCTGTCTCTCTCAACTGCTTCTTTAATCTCTCTCTCTCTCTCTCTCTCTCTCTCTCTCTCTCTCTCTCTCTCTCTCTCTCTCTCTCTCTCCCTCTCTCTGTACTTCCTAACCTAAGACATCCATCTCTTTCTCCTTCGGGTGTACTTTGCATACTCTCTCTCTCTCTCTCTCACTCTCTCTCTCTCTCTCTCTCTCTCTCTCTCTCTCTCTCTCTCCTATCATTATTCTCTTCCTGCTTCATATATCTCCTTAATCTACTTTAAAATCCTCCTCGTCTTCTTCTTCTTCTTCTTCTTCTTCTTCTTCTTCCTCCTCCTCTTCTTCTTCTTCCTCCTCCTCTTCTTCTTCTTCCTCCTCCTCCTCTTCTTCGTCCTCCTTCTCTAACTGGCTTCCACGTCACCTTCTGCTCACTTTCATCGTAATTTCCTTTCTCTTCTTGTTCTCCACTTCCTTTTCCTCATTCACAATCTTTTACATCACTTCTTCATCTACTACGCCCTCTTCTTTTTTTTTATCCTACATTTTCTTTCGTAGTTTCATCAATTTCCCGATTTCCATTTTCTATCATCAACTTTTTTTCTTCTTGTTCCTATGTCAATTCATCTAGGTCTTTCGTTTTCCTCTAACTTTTCTTTTTTCAATCTTTTTAACTCCACACCTCTCTGTAACATCTCTCTTATTCATATTCTTCAACTCTTCATCATCCACTTGTATAGCTTCCACCTCCACTCTCTATTCCATTTTCTCTTCCTCTTGGTCCTGACGATGATGGCTGCCGATGTAGAGTCTTTTGGTGGTAGATAATACTCTCCTCCATTTACATCTTTTTATCCTCCACCTATCTACACAGCTCCTTCTTTCACCTTCTACTCCACTTCCTCTTCAGTCCTCTATTCTACTTCCTTCCTCTTCTACTTCCTCTTCCTCTTCCTCCTCGTCCTGGCCCTCCTTAGTGATGGCTGCCGATATAGAGTCGTCGGGTGATGGAGCGGGTGGGTGGGTTACTGAGCGCCCGTAATGCCCGGTTCTCGGCCGGCACCACCGCTCATTACGATCAGCCCTTTGGTCTTCCCGCTCTGCAATTCTCCTCCTCCTCCTCCTCCTCTTCTTCCTCCTCCCTTTCTTCCCCCTCCTCTTCCTCTGACTCCTCCTCCTACTCTTCCTTTTCCTCCTCCTCCTCCTCCTCCTCTTCTTCCGATTCTTCATCCTTTTTCTCCTTCTTCGACTTCGACTGACTGACTTTCCATCTTCTATTCTTCCATTCTTCTGCCTATCTCCTTTGCTTCCTTCTTCTTTTCCTTCTCCTTCATGGTCTTATTTGTTTTATTTCGTCCTCTTTATCCTTCATTTATCTCTCGTTCTCTTTACTCTTTTTCAGACTGGGTTTTTTTTATCTCGTCTCATTCTTCTTTTCATTCTCATTCTCATCTTCCTTTTCTGTCTCTCGTATCGTTTTTGTTTCGTGATCTCTCTTCTTCATTTCTCTTTCTCTCCCTTTCGCTTCACCCTTCAGGCTTTCCATCTCCTCCTATTCTTCTTTTCGTCCTGTTCCGCCTCCTCCTTCATCGCTTTCTTTAGTTCTCTCTTCTCCATTCCTTCCTCTTTCGCGTTATCGTTCGACTCTCCATCTCGTATTTCTTCTTCTATTTTCTGCTTCTCTTCCTTCTCCTCCTTCGCTTCCTAGTCCATCGCTTCCTTTTTTTCTTTCTCTCTCCTCTCTCCTCCATTCCTCCCTCTTTCTCAATATCGTCCATTACCATATTTTCCCTCTTCTTCTCCTCCTCCTCCATTTTTTTTCTCTACTCTCTCCTCCTCCTGCTCCTTCATTTTTTCTTCACTCCATCCTCCTCCTCCTCCTCCTCCTCCATCGCTAAAGAAGTTGTCGGGTTCTATGTATGTACCTTTCCTCCACAATCTTTCCTCCTCCCTTTTTTTTTCTCTCCGTCCCTCTCTCTCTCTTTTCTTCTCTCCGTTATCTTTCCTCCACCTCCTCCCTCCCCCTCCTTCCCCTCCCTCCCCTTAATTCTTCCTCCCTCCTTACCTCCGTTGCTTAAGATGTTCCTCCCTAAGACTCTTTTCTGCTCCATTACTTTTTTTTCTCTCCCTCCCTCCCTCCCTTTTCTCCTTGTTATCTTTTCTTTCCCTTTCTTTTTTTCTCTCTACCTCCCTTTCCCACTCTTTCTAATAGTAAGATAGATGTTGGTTTATGCATCTCCCTGTCATCAATATTCTTCCTACTATTTTCTTTTCTCTTTCATTATTTTTGTTTCCTACTTATTGTATTCTTTCCATCTTCTTTTTCTCTTGTATTTTTCTTCTTTCGTATTTTTCTGTATTATTTTTTCTCCTTTCCTCTTGTATTATGTTTCCTTTTCTTATTTTCTTATTTTCTTACTTCCTATATTCTTTCTATTTTATTTTTCTCTTGTATTTTCTTTCCTCTCATCTCTTCTGTATTATTTTTTTCTCCTTTCCTCTTCTATTAGTTTTCCTTTCCTTCTTTTCATTGTTATTTTATTTCGTATCTTATTTGTATCTCTTCTTTCATTCCTTAATCTTTATCTTTTCTCTTGTATTTCTCTTCTTTAATATATTTTTCCTCCTTTTTTCCTCCTCTTCTGTACCTAAATATACACATCTTTCCTCCAGTTGTCTCCCTCTCTCTCCGTACCCTCCTCTTTTTTACTGTATTTTCCTCCCTCCTACCTTCCTCCCCTATCTCTCCTTCCTACCTCCCTTCCCTACCATACTCTCTTCCTTCCTTGCCTCATTAACCTGTAAGAAAGTCATCTACCTGTACGATCGTTGCTTATATTTCTCTCAATTATTTCCCTTCCCATCTATACCTTTTTATGATCACTGGTTATATTTTTCTTTCCATTACTTCCCTTCCTTTTTGTACCTGTCTGGCTCTGACTCTCCCCTTCTCTCTCTTTTTCCTCCACCTGTAAGAGAGACGTCACCTCACCTGTCTATACACCTGGTTTAATCACGGACGTACAGGTGTTTCACGGTCAGTTCCTTCCCACATCAACTATCTCCAAAGGCCAAAATGAGATCAACCGGTTCTAATGAGTGTTTCCTTGGGTTCAGGTGCAGAAGAAGGTCAAACTACCACCAGGGTCATAAACTACCCTGAAATGCCCGGAACACCTAGAAAAGACGTCAAATATGTGTGTGTGTTCTTGTGCGGAAATGTTTAAGAACAGGACGCCAGTAAACAGCTGCAAGGGTGGGTTCTTCTGGGCTGGCTGGAGGGACTGTGTGTGAATCATGGGCGATAGAAGATCAGGGCGGAGGCGATTACAGTGGAGATGGCGTGTGTGGAGGCTGTTAGAGAGTGCGTGTGTGTGTGTGTGTGTGTGTGTGTGTGTGTGTGTGTGTGTTTTGCCAACTGTCCTGTCTCGTCCTGTTTGAAAAAAGTGATTGGTGAGAGAGAGAGAGAGAGAGAGAGAGAGAGAGAGAGAGAACACTGACAGACAGGTAAAAAGACAAGCAGATGGAGAAACAGACACAGACAGACGGGCACAAAGAAGAGAAAAGAAGAAAAATAGACAGTAATAACAAAACGGAAAAAAGAAATAAATCAAATAAAACAAAGTAAAAAAAGGAAAAAATAAAGGAAAGAAAAAAAGGAGACATAAGACAAAACACAACCAAACAGACGTAAAAATTAAGACAAAAAAAATCGAAAAATAAATAAAACAAAGACCAGGGAGAGAGCGAGCACAACACAATAACCGAGCCGTTTTATGGCGCGGAAATACGAGGCGTAATACAATAATGACGCCGGATAAGAATACAGTAATACAATAGCCCAATCACGACCGCGGGGAGCGTCCACCTGGGGCCGATACCTCCGACACTCCTCTGCTTATTTTTGTTCCTCTTTTCTTCTTCTCTGATTCTTCTCTCCTCTTCTTTCCAGCTCCTAACTTTCTCCAATCTATGCCTGTTGTTGCGTGTTCTTATATCCGCATATCATAAAAGTGTTTCATCTAAGTCGATCGATCAAACAGTCAACCAATAAATTATCTCAAACACAGCCTGCATAGAGAAAGCCCTGCCTGAGAAAACATAAAGCAGATAAAGATAGATAGAGGTATAGAGAAAAAAATCTATAACATCCCGAAAATCATCACGTTTAACCGGTAGATACAGTGATATATAAAGATGGATAGACAGATAAAGGGATATATACAGAGAGAGAAAACAAATATGCAATATCCCGGAACCCATCACTCCCAGCCCGTAGACTTTCCCTTCCGCCGCCCGTCACTGCATCCGCCTTCAAGAAAATGGCGAGGACCGACCAGGCGGGGCGGACACCAACCCACCACCACCACACCAGACGGGGAACGGACCAGAGGAGAGGCCGGAGTTGCCGTTTTGGGTACTTATGAGCCAAACTACAAAAAAAATATAGGTACTTTCGGTTCACTTAAAATTAATATGATCGGGGTACTAATCGGGGTACTAATGAGCCAGATTGGGTACTTTTGGTTCACTTAAAATTAATATAATCGGGGTACTATTCGGGGTACTAATCGGGGTATTAATCGGGGAACTAATCGGGGTACTAATCGGGGTACTAATCAGGGTACTAATGAGCCAGATTAGGTGATATTGGTTCACTTAAAATTAATACGATAGGTGTTTTTTGGAGGATTATGGAATGCAATCAAGAAAACAAGTGGATGAAGGTAACATTAAAGCTTTCAACGATATATGAAGATAGGTTCTTTTGGTTAACGTAATGCCATTGGTGTATTTTGAAGGTTTACGAAATGCTATCAAAGAAAACTAGTGGATGTGGGGAATATTAAAGCTTTCAACGATATATGAGAAAAAGAATTATATTTTGGGGAAGTCACTCATCTGTTTCGTTTTAAGGACACTAAAATTAACTAGAAAAATAATATAAACTACAAAAAAAAGAGAGATGGAAATTCTTACTATGGTAGCTTATTCTAGTCAGGTGGTAAGTGAGTGAGCCTAGTAAATGAGTGATTGATTGAGTGAGTGAGTGAGTGAGTGAGTATTTCATGTCCGTTCTGTAATGGTCTGTTTTCATCTGTATCCGTAGTCTCAAACATCTCAAAGCACCTCAGTTTGCACGTTTGAAAAGCCGCTCGTCGTGGAAGTTCCTGGGATTCTCATGGACAGTTTTGCGATCCAAGTCATAGTTTTACACGACTTCTGCACCTTGAACGCGAAAATAACCCATGCAAACCCAGTTAATCTTCTCTGTGGCCTTGAAGATTGACGTATTGGGAGCACGATACGTTTAAGAATAGGGACCATGGTATACGTATTCAGGTTAGTTCTGGAGCTACTATCAAAATCAGTATGGCAGCTCTGATTAGGAGAGGCCCAACAGTGCCACGCCAAACATAGAAAGGGGAGGACGTATCACTCATGCTCTCCGTGGGGAATTAGTTGAGATAAAAGCTGAACCGATAAGGGGAAGGAAGGGATGTCAAAGGTCTCTTAAATCCCTTCTCCCTTCATCTCCAGGTGTGTTTACTCCAGGTAGATCTCGAGGCCACCTGTTAATTAGATAAGCTGGGCGTGATGCTCCCTTGAGGTACAGGAGGAGGTGGATTAAGTTTCTGGATTTGACTTACACCTGCGCTGGAGAGATAAAGAGAGGGACAGACAGACGGACACATAGACAGACAGACAAACAGACAGACAGATAGACAGACAGACAGACAAACAGACGGACATACAAACATCAGGAAGGAGGGAAGAGCAGGACAGACACAGACAGGCAGACATATAAACAGAGATACAGGGCAAAGAGAAAGGTTAGTAAGGTTAGGTTAGGTTAGGTTAGATTAAAAGATATAAATAGAAAGAGCAGAACAGACAGACAGACAAACATCAGACAGACGGACAGAGAAGGGGGAAGAGTAGGACAGACTACCAGAAGGGTCGGGAGAGCAGGCAAGACCTACACAAACACAAACATGGACAGACAAACACAGACAAACAGAAAGAGACAGAGAAAGAGAGAGAAGACAAACAAAACAAGAGACATACGAAAAACAGACGCGTAGAAAAAGTAGGACAGACAGACAAACACAAAACACACACACACAGACAAACATAAACAGACAAAACAGAGACACACACAAAAGTCTCACAAACAAAACATGCAAAGTGTAAAATAACGCGACTGGAACACGACTCGGTATTAAGACAAATTACTAACTTCTCCATTACGCAACCCGGAGGAATATCATGTTTCAGGGTGGGAGAGAGCAGTGAGTGAGTGAGTGAGGAGTGAGTGAATGGGTGTGTAGGAGCAAGTGTCTGTGAGTGAGTGAGTGAGTGAATGAGGTGGGAGAGCAAATGCGTGTGTGTGTGAAGGTAAGGAAGTGAGTGAGGAGTAAGTGAGACTGAGGAGTGACTGACTGAATAAATGAATGAATGAATGAGTGTGAGTAAGTGAATAAGAAAAGAGAAAGTGCATCTATGAATGAATTAGAAAGGAGAGAGTGAGAGAGGAGAGTGAGAGAAGAGAGAGAGAGAGAGAGAGAGAGAGAGAGGGACTGAGTGACACAATTAAGGAAAGAAATGGATGAGGCAGCAAGAACGAAGATGGAGGAGAACATAATGAGGGGAGGAAATATGAGAAGAGGAAAATAAGGAAAATAACAAAAGGAGGTGGATGAAGGAAAAAATGTATAGAAAATAAATAAATAAAGAGGTAGAAGAGGAGGAATAAATGGAAAAATAAGTGAGGGAGGAATGAGTAGGAGAGAACAGGAATAAAGATGAGAGAGATAAAGAAAAAATGGAGGTAATAGACCGAGAAGGGAGGAGAATAAAGGAGATAAGGACGAAAGGGAAGAAAATGGGAAAAAATGAATAAAAGGTGGAGGAAAAATAAAGGGAAAGAAAAGGAGGGAAAAGGGTTAAAGAGGGCAAAGGGATCAAGGTTTACGAGGAAAACCAAGGAAAAAAAGGATTGAATGCTATAAAAGGAAAGAAAAGATTATAACATTTTTTCAGAGGTATAAATAGTATGTGAAAACGCCTATGAGAGAGAGAGAGAGAGAGAGAGAGAGAGAGAGAGAGAGGCAATATAGTGTGATGACGTTGCAAAAGGAAATCAACACAACGTAAGACAAAATACAACACAGATTACACAAAACAAGAAAAAATCAAAACAAAACCGAAGTGAAAATCGAAAAACATCAGAAACGCACAAAAACACGAAAAGACTAAAAAAAGAAAACGAACACAAAAAACCGGTCAACAAATATAAAGGAAAAACAAAAATCAGCAACAAAGAAAAAGAAAATAACGAGATAAACAAAAAACAAACAAAAAGAAGACAATAGAGCCAAAAATAAACAAAAGTAAAAATAGAATAAAAAGAAAAGAACGGGACAATAGAAAACAAAGGAAAGGATCACAAAAAATAAAGCTAAAAAAATATAAATGAAATAAACACACACACACACACACACACACACACACACACACACACACACACACACACAACCCCCCCCTCCCCTCACCCCCCTGCCATAATCCACCACAACGGCCGGCGCCACAAGATACGAGCCAAATAACTTATCTGAAAATACAGCTTCAAGGAATAAAATATTGCAAAGTAAAGCAAAACAAAAAATGAGGACATTACAACGACTCTGAATAAATCATTGTTTATGAACGTTATTACCATTTACTCTACATTTCATAGCGATAGTAATCAGGTGGAGGAGGAGGAGGAGGAGGAGGAGGTGGAGGAGGGTTGAAGCAGTTTAGGTGTGTCAAACTGTAGCAAAGAAGGAGAGGTAATACACGAACGGGGAAAAATATGAAGAAAAAAGAAGAAAAGAAGAAGGAAAAAGATGAGAATGCGAAGAAAAGGAGTAGATGAGGGTTGGAAAATCGAAGAAAGAACAAGAAAATAAAGTAGAAAAAGGAGTAGAGAGGAGGAAGACAGATGGAGGAGGAAAGAAAATATCGAAGGAGGAGGACAAAGAAAAAGGTGAAGAAGGAACAGGAGGAAAATAATGATAGATAAATAACTGAAGAAGGTGAAAAAAATAAGCAAAATAAGATGAAGAAGACGAACCAGGAGTAGGAAGAAAAGAAGAATGCAGGAGAAGGAAAAGGAGGAAAAGAAAAATAGAAAGAGTAGGAAGAGGAGAAAGAGAAAGAGCATAAAGAGAAGGATGCAGGAGGAAGAGAAGGAGAAGGGGTAGCAAAAGGATGAGGAGGAGAAATATGCTTGAGAAAAATGAGGAGAAAGAACAGACAGCGGAGGAGAAAGATTAGGAAGAAGAGGAAGAGAATGCAGGAGAAAAAAGGAGGAGAAAAAGTGGTAAGAGGAAGAAGAGAATAATGCAGAAGGAGGAGAATGAGTAGAGGAAGAAGAGAAGAAAGAGAAGGAGGAAAAGTATGCAGGAGAAAAGAAGGAGAGGAGACAAGCAAGAGAAGGATGCAAGAGGAGGAGAGTTTACCTGGCGATACGAGAGGGAAATCAGCGCATGAGGGAGCACTCCTAATTACAGGTAGAGGTGGCTGCCTGGTCACCTGGTCACCTCTGTGTCACCTGAAAGTCACCAGCCGCCCACAGGTGCTTGGACAGGAGGTTGACAAATAAGGAGATAAGTATAGATAAGAAAAAAATAGATGGATAGATATATAAAAATAGACAGGTATATAGATAGATGAATACGAAAACAAGTAAAGATAAAGATATGAACAGGTAGATAAATATAAGTAAATAGATAGGGAAATAAATAGAAAATGATGGACTGTTATATAATAGAAAGAGAAATAATAAGAGAAATAGATAGAATAAAAGATAATAATGAAAGAAGAGAGATGGAGAAAGAAAAAATGTAAAAGGAAGAAAAGTAGAAATAGACAAAGAAATAGTTGGAAAAATTGACAACTTAAAAATTATACAGATCAACAGAATAAGAAAATAAAAATAAATAAATGAAAAAAATCTTGTTCCTCACATGAAAAACAACACTTCATAAACAAACAAACACAAAAAAAATAGATGCACAAGAGGAGACAAACAGAAGGACAAGCACGCCTAAACACTTAATAACACACACACACACACACACACACACACACACACACACACACACAGAAAGACATGTGCCTATCATAAATAAGAGTGCACGAGGAAGAGGGAGGAGAGAAGATTATGAATGATGTGACAGAGTTGAGAACGAGTGGAATACTTAATGAGAGTGGAGGAAGGAAAAGAAGACAGAGAGATCGATGACCTGAGAAATCACTGAATCATTTAAGGAGAGGATAAAGAGACAGATAATTGATGTGAAAGCAGAGACAGAAGAAAAGGATAAAAGAGAGGGATAAAGAGACATAAACGGCTGAGCAAAGACAAAACTGTTTTGCTATCCCTCCTCCTCTTTCTCTCTTCACCACCCAGCTGTCAACGTCATTTAAGAGAACGATGGCAAAAGTAATATGTTTGTAAGCGTCCTGTAAGAAAACAATCCACGCTACCGAGAGAGAGAGAGAGAGAGAGAGAGAGAGAGAGAGAGAATATAAACAGATGGATACTACCTAGCAGACACAGAAAGACAGAAATAAGTATAAAGTGAGACGGACAGATTGATGAATAGAGGAATAAGGAAGAATAAGAATAAAAATACTAAAGAAGAATAAAAAGAAAAGAATAAGAGAGAGATAAAAAATAGGAAATAGTTATATTCAATTCGATGTAAAATTGAATGTAAAATATGTAAAAATAGTAGAAATGAATAATAAATAAATAAAATAGATGATAATAGATAAAAGAATAATAAATAACTAGATAAACAAATGAATAAATAGGGCCAATAGACTAGGAAACAAATATTGTGAAGCCGAAACTTGCTTTATAAATGTTACTTTAAGATCAAAAAGTGCTACCTCTTTAAAGTCTTAAGGAGGAGAAATCAATGACATTATAAAAGCATTAACGAGCCTTGCTTAAGAAAGAGAGAAAGAGGAGAAAGAAAGAGACAGAGAAAGGTGCTTATTAGAAGGGCTAGATTGTATCTCTTAATAATGCGCTAATTTGCTGCGTCTGTGTGTGTGTGTGTGTGTGTGTGTGTGTGTGTGTGTGTGTGTGTGTGTGTGTGTGTGTGTGTGTGTGTGTTCTTAGCAACATTTTTTTTCGCATCACTTTTTCTTCATTTGCAAAGTATAATTAAATGTTTGTTGATATTTTTCCTAACACTAGCGATGCATAACTGAAATAAGAATAATAAGAAACAGAAAAAAATTTAGGTAGAGAGAGACAAGAGACAGCAGAATTTTAAATAGACATAAGAAACTTTAAAATTGAAATAGCTAAGAAAAGCAATTATTGAAGTAAGAAATGAACAGCAAAATTGAAGAAAAGATAAAAGAAAAAAGAGCAAGAATTGAAATAAAGATAACAAACCGCAAAAAAAATAATATTAAAAATGGAGAATTTGAAATAGAGAGAAAACTAGCAAAATTAAATGATAAACCGCAAATTTGAAATAAAAGATGAAAAAAGCAAAACTGAAAGAGATAAACAGGAAAATTGAAATATATAAAAAAACGCATAAATTAAAACAGAGATAAACAGCTAAATTGACGTAAAAATTAGAACAAAGAAAAAATGAAACTAAATAACATAGAGAAAAAAAGAATAAAAACACCAGAGTTAAGACACCAAACACAGAAATCCAGAGAGCAAGCACACATGAACTCTCACTCCTCTCACGCACCTCCACGACAACACACAGAAAAAGGAGAACTAAACAATATTAATTAAGGAACGCATAAAAACAATTAAATGCACGCAGACTGTAAGAAGTAGCGCAATAACCTAAAAAAACATAATAGGAAAGCAGAATAACACAGAAGCTCGAAATAATAAGAAAATAAAGTAGTATAAAAATATAGAAATAATCAATAAGAAAGCAGAAGGTAAAAAAAATATTAAGATAGAAAAATAACGTTATAAAATGGAAATAATAAGAGCAAAAAAAAAAAAACATTAAACAGACAAATTGAGGTCAACGAAAAAAATAAAATTAGCGTAAGTAAAATGGTAGACCAATGATGACATTTTTTCACCTCTTCCCTACAATGGGTTTAAGAGGTAAAAGACTCAGTATGAGGATGGGAGTTGATGAGACGAAGAGCCTTCGACTCAA
This sequence comes from Eriocheir sinensis, assembly GCF_024679095.1. Lineage (NCBI taxonomy): Eukaryota > Metazoa > Arthropoda > Malacostraca > Decapoda > Varunidae > Eriocheir > Eriocheir sinensis. Next base: position 4,895 of record NW_026110964.1, on the reverse strand, counting down.
CTTTGTCCAAGAGAGCTGTGTGATGCATACTCCAAAGGAGGGCGTACAAGGCCCCTGTATATGGACAGCATCTGTGCGGAGGAAAAAAAAACTGGCGGAGACGATACAGAACCCCCAACCTCGAGGAAGCTGATTTAATGAGAGAATATACAAATAGATAGATCAAAAGCCAGACTGGCACATTACAGCTAGATAGATAAATGGACATATGAATATAGAGTTTGGTACGTATATGAGTGACTGATCGATCGATAGATATACAGATAGATAGGCCGATTGATAAACTGATAAATAATATTAAATCTCAATGAAAATATATCAATCTCTTCATCCATTTCCCGTAAAAGATCTCCATCATTCTCCCTCCTCTTCTCCCCTTCCTTCTCCCTTCTTCCTTCCTTCCTTCCTGCTTTCCTTCCTCTCGCGCACTCCTTCAATAGACAGCTGAAGTGAAGGAAAAAAGTGAAATATAGCCACTTGAATTTCCATATACCTCTGCCACCCATAATCCTCTTTACCTCACTCCCTTTCTTCCGGGTACCCTCCACTTTTCCCTCCTCTTCCCCCTCCACCTCTCCTTCCACCTCTTCCTCTGGTCCAGCAGTCGCCTGAGGGAGCCTGTGGATTTATGTTGGATCATAACCTGTCCATAAGGGATTGAGTGCTGCGTGAAGGGGATCAGGGAGTTTAGGCGGCGGGATGCGTGGGATTAGTGGGTGTATGGAGGATTAGGATGGGATTGGGTTGTGTGCAGCCATGGCGGGGACGAATTGCCTTTGTGTGGCGTTATTGTTGGGAAGGAGGAGGAGGAGGAGAAGGAGGAAGAGGAGAAAGTAAGTTGAGGGAAGGGGTGGAAGTAGAAGAACAGAGAAGCGATGGAAATAATGATGAGGATGAGAATGAGGTATTGATGATGAGGTAAAAGATGATGATGATGATGATGAGGAGGAGGAGGAGGAGGAGGAGAGGAAAGAAGTGGAGGAGGAATATTGTGTAAGATGTTGCAGCAAGAGAGTAGGGAGGAGGGAGGTGGAGGTGGAGTAAAACAGGCGGAAGGGCGACAATCTCTCACCTGGACTGGAAGAGAGGAAAAGATGAGAAGGAGGCCGGAAGTGGATAAGAAGTAAACACTGGGTGAGGAGGAGGAGGAGGAGGAGGAGGAGGGAGAAGAGGAGGTGAAGACGGTGGCGACAGAAAGACGACAAGGAAAGAGAAGAAAAGAAGAACAAGAAAGAGGAAGAGGATGGGGAGAAGATGTAAGAGGAGGCTGAGGATAATAGCCAAGACATAAGAGAAGGAAGAGGAAGAGGAGAAGGAGGGGAGGGTGTGTGTCGTAAGGGCAGACATTTAGTGGATGAATTCCGTCTTTGTTATTGAAATGAATCTTGCGTAGGGAAGCGATACAAAGGAGGAGGAGGAAGAGAAGGAGGAGGAGGAAGAGGAAGAGGAAGAGGAAGAGGTAAAGGAGGAGGAGGAGGAGGAAGAGGAGAAGGAGGTGGAGAAGGAGAAGGAGAAGGAGGAGGAAGAGGAGGAGGAGGGATTGAAGGAGGAGGAAGAGGAGGACGGTAGTAATAGGACACAGATGTACAGAAAGAACAGATAACAGAAATCTTCCTGGCTTATAAAGAGACTACCTGCTTTAGTTTCTTGGCCGTTCATTCAAGTTATCTCTCCAGCGTATAACAGATAACAACAAAAACTAGATAATACCAGGAAGAAGAAGAAGAAGAGCAGAACGAGGAAGAGGACAGCGAGGACGGGGAGGAAGAGGAGTCGGGGGAAAAGGGTAAAGCAGGAAGGGGAAGAAGCTGTATATGTCACCTATTACAGGGAAACAAAACCTTGTGTATAAATGACCGAGAGATGAAAGTTGATATTACACGATGAAAATCTCTTGATCTGGTTTTCTTGAGTAGATTATGGGTTCTTATTGAGAGAGAGAGAGTGTGTGTGTGTGTGTGTGTGTGTGTGTGTGTGTGTGTGTGTGTGTGTGTGTGTGTCTGCCCGGCGGCAACACGGAGAGAGGACGTGTGCCCCACGCGCGCTCCGAGGTGCCCGCACCCGCCCAGAGCCACACACCGCCACCCACCAGCCAACCGATGCACCGACCTAATAACATCACCCGTACACTATCCCCTTGCCCAGTACACTGCCCAGCGCACTATAATCTCTTGATTGCTTACGCCACTACCCGTACTGTGAGGTGAACAGCCATTATGGTCTTCAAAACCTTCACTCACCGTATTGGGGGCACACTATATCCGGCCCTGTTTCTCGCCGGCTTAGGACTGTAAAGGAGGCTACCTATGCCTAGTTAGGCTCATCACGCCTCACCATGGCCACCCTCCACAGGGTGAAGGTGAAAAATAAATTCAGTGATGGAGCAGAAAAAACAGCCATAGAGAGAAAACTCCTTGAGTGCCTAGCCAACCAGAACATCTTGGTGGCAGACATAAAGGAGAGTTATGGGGGCTACTCCTTGTACGTGGCAGATGACAAGTCATTTGACCACATACATCTGGACACAACAGCCAAAGTCCTCGGCGACGCGGGCTTCACCTTATACACCCTCCCAGAGGTCAAATGGCGAAAGTGCATTATCATCAAGAATGTACAGGGCTTGGCTGACCATGATGTGCTTCATAACAAACAAGATATTGAACTCATACAGAGCTGGGCAACCGTCACGGAGGTCATTCGCTTCCCGAAAGGCCACACGTATAAAGTCATGTTCAGAACACAAGACATGGCTGCCACGGCATACAGGCAGGGACTGAAGGTCCTAGATCTCAGCCTTACGCCAGCCCAGCTGGAGGTGGAACAGTTTATTCCACTTACCGTGTGCTTCAGATGCTACCAGATTGAAGGACACACAACAAAGGAGTGCACAGAAAAAGTAGCACTCACTAAAGGACAAGGAATAAATTGCACTATTATCCAACGCGACATCAGCAAGGCGTTTGATAGTCTGGCTACAGGGCCTGCAATACAAAATACTTCAACTCGGACTGCCAGAGCTAACGGAAAAACTGTTATGTAGCTTCGCCAGATCAGCGCTCAGCTTCCATTCGAGTTAAGTCAGCAATATCCTCCGTTCCCCCTGCAGCGGCGTGCCACAGGGCAGCGTGTTATCACCAACGCTCTTCATCACTTACACCTCTGACATACCCCGGCCTGATCATAGAAGCTGTATGGATATATATTATGCTGGCGACGCGACACAAATAGTGACCTCCAACGGTACCCTAGACCACCATGACGCCCTGGTCGTGCGGGAGGCGAACAGACTCAACACATTTGAAAAAAAGTGGAAGATCAAAACAAACATAGACAGATTCGCTGTGGTCGCACTCGGCAGGAAAAAAATTAAATGACACACAAATACAGGGCAACACCATCTCCCACCAAAAACAATGCCAGATATCAGGCCACACAGTGACATCCAACGGCCTGATCGTTAAACATGTCAACGACAAAACCATGAAAGTTAAAACAGCCCTCACATCTCTAAACAGATTCTGGCACTTCACAGAGCGGCTCAAATTGTATCTGGTAAAGACTAAGATACTTCCTATACTAGACTACTCACCCACCCCGACACACATGGCTTCCCACACCAAGATGTTACAGCTTCAGAGGCTGGAGAACAAAGCGCTGAGATTTGCCACGGGACAGAAATACCCGTACAAGGAAAACACAGCAGCGCAACACCGCAGACTCGGAGTACAACTAGTCGGCACAAGGCTACGGGAGGCCGCCGGAAAGATATGGGAGAAACTAGACCAGCAAGACGACGTGAACTACACCCACGTCAAGGAGCTTGACGGCAGCACGAACTTGGTCCACCCCTGGTTTCCGCAGCTTGAAGTCACTACGAGAACAACCGCCCACATCACTTCACACAAGTGACGCCATAGCCAACAGCTCTCTACACACAAACAGTTCAAACACACACTCCCCCAGCACGCCGGGGTATACAAATAAGGTGTCCGATAAACAATAACTACATCAGAACAATTGACAAACCTACACCATACAACTGTACACTCCTACTGTCTTTCCTATTCCCCACCTGTACCTCACACTAACACTTCCTCTTCGTACTATACCCTTGATTAAAAAGAAAAAGAAAAAAGAGAGAGAGAGAGAGAGAGAGAGAGAGAGAGAGAGAGAGAGAGAGAGAACAAGCCCTTAATAGAGTTTAATTAAAGCACTAATCACCACACCTGTCCGGTCCACTTGTGTGAAATCTAATCATGTCCTTTTTTATTTTCTCTCTTTTCAGGTGTGTGTGTGTGTGTGTGTGTGTGTGTGTGTGTGTGTGTGTGTGTGTGTGTGTGTGTGTGTGTGTGTGTGTGGGTATTAGTTTTTTGTATGTGCTGCCTGTAGCGCCGGTAGGTTGTTTTGAAGAGCCCATTTGACGACCCCAGCCCGTTAGTGGCGCAGGCTAATTTTATTCATAGTGGCTGCCGTGATATAGGACTCTTGCTTGGCTCGTGTGTGTGTGTGTGTGTGTGTGTGTGTGTGTGTGTGTGTGTGTGTGTGTGTGTGGATGCGTCAGTCTTTGTGTCTGTAATAATAATAGTAATAATATTGATGATACTGTAGTTTTGGCAGCCGTCAGGCTGAAGAAGTACATATTATAGACACATATTAAAAGTGCACAAGTACATAAAACGGGGATGGGAAACGCGGTCTGACTTATCTGAGGGAAGGTTTGGGGTGATGGTGCATGGGGTGTGGTGGTGGGGAGTGGAGCGCCGTGCGAGATGCTGGGAGGGGGGGGGGGGGGGGCAGCTTTTTCAGATGACAGTGAGGTGTTAATCTTCTGGTCAAACGCTGGGCCAGGTAACAGCTGATGGCGGGATGTAGGTGTGCAGTATCTGATCGGTCAC
>NW_026110963.1:32500-52454 GCF_024679095.1 Eriocheir sinensis | reverse complement strand
AGACTTGCTAATGCTGTCTGTCTCCTCGTAGTGATGATGGGGCAGCGTGAGATAGACAGATATATAGAGAGATAGATAGAGATAAAGACAGGGCAAAGTCACATTAATTATCTTCCAGCGTCATCACCCCCATCATTATTTCGATATGGTCTCAATATGTATGTAAGTTAATTGTCATCTTTATTAAATGTATGTTGATATAATTTAGCTCCCCTATTGCCTTGTGTGTGTGTGTGTGTGTGTGTGTGTGTGTGTATGTGTGTGTGTGTGTGTGCCCCCGTAAAGTCAGTCAGGTGTGTCAATGTTAAGGTCGTACACATCACCTGCCGGTACCTGGCCCTCGCTACTACCTCCTCGCGGGCTCGGTGTGTGTCTGCCTGGCGCGGTGTGGTGTCCTTGGTCGTGTGTCTCCTGGTTAGGGGCGCGAATGTGGGCTGGGGAAAGGGTTCGGCTGGGTTATTGATGGCTCTTCGGAAACTTTCATTAAACAGCAACTTTCGGCGAGAGTGTGGAGAATAAATAGTCGCGGAATGGCGTACGAACCTAACACTCTATCGGTAAGACGGTAACTCTAGCGGGGAAATGTGTTTTATTGATGTTTTTACACGAATTCTGTTTAGTGGGGGCGACTAAGTTAATGGATTCTACTCCAGAATTTTTTTTCACGAATATAAGAGAAATAACTGGTTGTAGAATTTCAAAACTCGATAGAATAATAGTGATAATAGTAAAAGTTGTAATAATAATAATAATAATAATAATAATAATAATAATAATAATAATATTTAGAATAGAGTAGGAAGAAGAAGAAGAAGAAGAAGAAGAAGAAGAAGAAGAAGAAGAAGAAGAAGAAGAAGAAGAAGAAGAAGAAGAAGAAGAAAATAAAAAAGAAGAATGATAATTATAAAAGAAGGAAAAGAATACGTCACAGAAAGAAAGAAATCAAGAACAAGTAAAAAAGAAAAATACACTCCCACACACACACACACACTAACCCACGTATTTTCACAGCAATACTCACACGCGGTCTTTATGTATGCAAATGTCTTTTTCTTCGCTTATACAAATGTGGGCGCAGACACATTAATCCCCCCCGCCACACACACACACACACACACACACACACACACGCACACACACCTTGGCATATGTTTAAATTCCATTATACAAAGGACGTCATGTTTAGTGTGGAAACTGGCCATAAAGGAAAGAGAGAGAGAGCAGATGCGGCGCCACCCTAAACTCTCCACACACACACACACACACACACACACACACACACACACACACACACACACACACACACACACACACACACACACACACACACACACACACACACACACACACACACGTCTTTATTATGTGCGTACCTTCCTTTCTTTCTTTTCTTTTTTTTGTTTAGGTGTCATGCTTGATAATGTCAATGCGCGTGGATTGTCGTCATGTTCCTGCTGACATTTTGAGTTATTTTTTTTATTTGCGCTGTCCCTTCCATTATTTAGCTGTTTTTTTTTGTGTGTGTGTGTGTGTGCTTGTTATCGTTGCTCGTTCGTATTGCTATCGCTTCTATTTCTTTCCCTATTTTCACTCCATCTTCTCCAATTTGTCTTCTTTTCTTCGTTTCTTAATTTCTCATTCGTAACCTTTTTCTCTCTTTCATCCCTTCACCTCCTCTATCATCATCGTTCCTTCGTATTGCCTTTGCTTCTATTTGTTTTATTTCTCTCCTTATTCCACTCTCATCTCCTCCAAGGTTGTCTTTTCTTCTTTCCTTCCTATGCTTTCTCTTACCTTTTCTTTCCTTATCCTTCTTTATCATCACTTTTCCTTCCTTATTGCGTTTGCTTCCTTTTGTTTAATTTCTCTCCTTATTCCATCTTCATATCCACTAGTTTGTCTTCTCTTCTTCCCTTCCTCCGCGTTCTTATTTTTTGCTCTGTACCTTTTCTTTCTCCTTCATTCCTTCACTTTCTCATTCTCTTTCGTATTCAGCCCAAATCTATTGTCTTTTTTTCTCTTCTGCGTTCCTTCTCCCTTTTCCTCCATTGGTCTGAAGTTCTCCACCTTTTCTTTTCATCATCTTTCATCTACTCTTTTTCTCTCTCTCTCTCTCTCTCTCTCTCTCTCTCTCTCTCTCTCTCTCTCTCTCTCTCTCTCTCTCTCTCTCTCTCTCTCTCTCTCTCTCTCTCTCTCTCTCTCTCTCTCTCTCTCTCTCTCTCTCTCTCAGTGGTAGCTTTAAGTTCTCTTTATTTAATGTCTCATTCCCTGTTTCCCTTTTTTTTTTTGACCAGACGTTAATTTCCTGGAGGGTAAGATGGGTAAATTTTCCTCTCTCTTAGTAAGCTAGTGTTGTACCGTAAGCTGCTTTTCATCTCCCCTTGTTTTTTTTTCTTTTTACGTGTACACCTATAGCGCCGGTAGGCTTTTCTTGAGGGGCCTAGATGGTAGTCGGCCCCAGCCCGTCATGGCACAGGCAAGTGTTTATAGTGGCGCCATCTTCTCTTTTTTTCTCAACTTACACTCGTTTTCGTTTTCCTTTTTTCATATTCTTAGACGTCAAGTTTCAGCTGAGTCAGGAAGGTTAAAATGTTCTCTATTCGTCAGTAATAGCAACGAGTCCTCCATGTACACTTTTATCTTCCGTTTTCTCATCTCTGTTCTCGGTTCCCGTTTTCTTTTTCGTATTTTCTGACGTCAAGTTTCAGCTGAGTCAGGAAGGTTAAAATGTTCTCTATTCGTCAGTAATAGCAACGAGTCCTCCATGTACACTTTTATCTTCCGTTTTCTCATCTCTGTTCTCGGTTCCCGTTTTCTTTTTCGTATTTTCTGACGTCAAGTTTCAGCTGAGTCAGGAAGGTAAAAATGTTCTCTGTTTGTCAGTAAAACCAACAAGTCCTCCACGTATACTCATTCTCATCATCCGTTTTCTCATCTCTGTTCTCGGTTCCCGTTTTCTTTTTCGTATTTTCTGACGTCAAGTTTCAGCTGTCAGGCAAATGCATGTTCTGTTTTTCATCATAATTATCAAGCTTCAAGTCCTCTCTCCGTTTACTGCCTCCCGTTTTCTCATCTTTGTAATCGTTTTCAGTTTTCTTTTTCATATTTTTCAGACATCAAGTTCCAAGTGAGTCAGGCAGGTGCACGTTATATTCGTCATTAATTCAGCTTCAAGTCCTCCGTAAGTTTACCGCCTGTCATCTTTCGTGTTCCTATCTTTATACTCGGCTTACGTTTTTTTTCTTCATGTTTTATCTTCGTTTCAACTGAGTCTGACAGATACTGTGTTCTTTATTTCTCATTTAACATCGCCTGCCCCACCTCTACTGCCTCTCATCTCCCGTTTTCTCTTTTTTACACTTATTTACGGTTCCTTTTTCATATTTTTAGGCCACCAAGTCCTCCCAGGAATCGAGAAAATGCCTCATAACCCTTCCAAAAATACGGGTCTGGCCCATAGCATTCCCCTGTAAAGGTCTACACATTACACAGTCTTCCTACTGTTTTGGGATGACAAGGGCGTAAAAAAAAGAAAACAATTATGAAAAAAAAGCCCGCTACTTACTGGTCCTAATATCATTCCCCTGTCAACATTTACCTCATAATTGTTACCTTTACATCTGTCAGTAAAAGCATCGAGTCCTTCACGTTTACTGTTGCTAATCTCGTTTTTCTCGTCATATTTTCAGACGCCAAGTTCCAGCCAGATTTCAGGAAGGGAATGCCTCTGAGGGCTGGAGTATATCATTTCCCTGTCAAATTTTACCTCATAATTGTTACCTTTACATCTGTCATTAAAAGCATCGAGTCCTTCACTGTTTACCGTTGTTAATCTCTTGTTTTTCTCGTCATATTTTCAGACGTCAAGTTATAGCCAGATTTCAGGAAGGAAATGCCTCTGCGCCCCGGCCGTGTGCCTTTAACGTGGCGCTCCTAAATCTGCCCACCAGGACCATTCACGCATCATCAGGAGCGACTTATTAACACGCCGGTGATGGTAAGTGTGGTATTGTAAGGTTTCTAAGACAAATATTTCAGTGGTAGAAAATTTACAGCAGAAAAACCCTAATAAATAAAAGGAGGTTGTATATAGTTGGTCCAGTTGCTAAGAAAAATATTTCAGCGGTTGAGAAATTTACAGAAGAACGCTAATAAATAAAGGGAGTACATACCATTCCTGTATTTTTGATTTTCTTTCCTTTTCGTCTTTGTTTTACTCGTGTTTTCCTCTTAAAAGACAGTTAAGAAAAAACATATCTGACGGTTTTGGTGTTGGCGACGTTAATAATTCTCGTCCGGACTAAAGAGAAAAACAAAAATAAATATTCGTTATAGTGGATTACATTACGTATTGAATTATATATATATATATATATATATATATATATATATATATATATATATATATATATATATATATATATATATATATATATATATATATATATATATATATATATATATATATATATATATATTTAACCTCCTTATATATATATATATATATATAAATATATATAACGCTGTATATATATATATATATAACCTCATTTTATTTATATAGGCTTTTCTTATGTAAATTTCAGCGCTGCAATATTTTCTTAGCAATAATTAACTATATTCAACCTCCTTTTATTTATTATAGTATCTAAAACGCTATTCTCTTCTTTCAAGCTCCCTTTATTTATTAAGATTTTTCCGTAAATTTCTCTACTGCTGAAATATTTTTCTTAGCATCTGAATAAACTATATACAATCTGCTTATATATATTATGCTTTTTTTTGTAGAAATTTCTCTAACGCTGTAATATTTTTCTTAGCAACTGATAAACTATCTAAACGCCCTCCTTTCCTTCAACCTCCTTTAATTTATTTGGCTTCTCTGTAAATTTCTCTACCTCACAAATATTTTCTTACCACAGGACATATATATATATATATATATATATATATATATATATATATATATATATATATATATATATATATATATATATATATATATAGTTGATCTAGTTTCTAAGACAAATATTTCAGCGGTAGAAAATTTACAGTACAAAAACCCTAATAAATAAAAGGAGGTTGTATATAGTTGATCCAGTTGCTAAGAAAAATATTTCAGCGGTTGAGAAATTTACAGAAGAACCCTAATAAATAAATGGAGTACAAACTTTTTTTCTGTATTTTTTCTTTTCTTTACTTTTCGTATTTGTTTTACTCGTCTTTTCCTCTTAAAAGACAGTTAAGAAAAAACAAATCTGACGGTTTTGGTGTTGGTGAGGTTAAGAATTCTTGGCCGGACTAAAGAGAAAAACAAATATAGATATATATATATATATATATATATATATATATATATATATATATATATATATATATATATATATATATATATATATATATATATATATATATATATATATATATATATATATATATATATATATATATATATATATATATATATATATATATATATATATATATATATATATATATATATATATATATATATATATATATATATATATATATATATATATATATATATATATATATATATATATATATAGGCTCTCCTGGTTCTTTAACCTCGGTTTATTTATTAGGCATTTTGTTCTGTAAATTTCTCTAACGATGTAATAACTCTTAGCAACTGAACAAGTATCTTAACGCTATCCTCTTCTTTCAACCTCATTTTATTTATTAGGCTTTTTCTTCTGTAAATTTCTCTAGCGCTGCAATATTTTTCTTAGCAACTGATTAACTATATACAACCTCCTTTTATTTATTATAGTATCTAAAACGCTATTTTCTTCTTTCAACCTTCTTCCGTAAATTTCTCTACCGCTGAAATATTTTTTCTTAGCAAATGAATAAACTATATACAATCTACTTTTATCTATTAGGCTTTTTTCTTGTACAAACTTCTCTAACGCTGTAATATTTTTCTCAGCAACTGATAAACTATCTAAACGCCCTCCTTTTCCTTCAACCTCCTTTAATTTATTTGGCTTCCTCTGTAAATTTCTCTACCTCACAAATATTTTTCTTACACACTGGACCAATTTTATATATATATATATATATATATATATATATATATATATATATATATATATATATATATATATATATATATATATATATATATATAGTTGATTTAGTTTCTAAGACAAATATTTCAGCGGTAGAAAATTTACAGAACAAAAACCCTAATAAATAAAAGGAGGTTGTATATAGTTGATCCAGTTGCTAAGAAAAATATTTCAGCGGTTGAGAAATTTACAGAAGAACCCTAATAAATACATACTATTCCTGTATTTTTTCTTTTCTTTCCTTTTCGTCTTTGTTTTACTCGTGTCTTCCTCTTAAAAGACAGTTAAGAAAAAACATATCGGACGGTATTGGTGTTGACAACGTTAATAATTCTTGGCCGGACTAAAGAAAAAAACAAAAATAAATCTTCGTTATACTGTATTACATTAAATAGATATATATATATATATATATATATATATATATATATATATATATATATATATATATATATATCTATATATATATATATATATATATATATATATATATATATATATATATATATATATATATATATATATATATATATATATATATATATATATATATTTACGATATACTCTTCTTTAACCTCCTTTTATTATTAGGCTTTTCTTCTGTAAATTTCTAACGCTGTAATATCTCTTAGCAACTGAAACACTATCTTAACGCTATCCTCTTCCTTCAACCTCATTTTATTTATTAGGCTTTTTCTTCTGTAAATTTCTCTAGCGCTGCAATATTTTTCTTAGCAATAATAAACTATATTCAACCTCCTTTTATTTATTATAGTATCTAAAACGCTATTCTCTTCTTTCAACCTCCCTTTATTTATTAGGCTTCTTCCGTAAATTTCTCTACCGCTGAAATATTTTTTCTTAGCAACTGAATAAACTATATCCAATCTACTTAAATATATTAGCTTTTTTTCTTGTACAAATTTCTCTAACGCTGTAATATTTTTCTTAGCAACTGATAAACTATCTAAACGCCCTCCTTTTCCTTCAACCTCCTTTAATTTATTTGGCTTCCGCTGTAAATTTCTCTACCTCACAAATAATTTTCTTATATATATATATATATATATATATATATATATATATATATATATATATATATATATATATATATATATATATATATATATATATATATATATATATATATATATATATATATATATATATATATATATATATATATATATATATATAGTTGATCCAGTTGCTAAGAAAAATATTTCAGTGGTTGAGAAATTTACAGAAGAACAAATAAATAAAGGAGTACATACTATTCCTGTATTTTTTCTTTTCTTTCCTTTTCGTCTTTGTTTTACTCGTGTTTTCCTCTTAAAAGACAGTTAAGAAAAACATATATCTGACGGTTTTGTGTTGGCGACGTTAATAATTCTTGGCCGGACTAAAGAGAAAACAAAAATAAATCTTCGTTATACTATATATATATATATATATATATATATATATATATATATATATATATATATATATATATATATATATATATATATATATATATATATATATATATATATATATATATATATATATATATATATATATATATACGCTATCCTCTTCCTTTAACCTCCTTTTATTATTAGGCCTTTTCTTCTGTAAATTTCTCTAACGCTGTAATATCTCTCTTAGCAACTGAACAACTATCTTAACGCTATCCTCTTCCTTCAACCTCATTTTATTTATTAGGCTTTTTCTTCTGTAAATTTCTCTAGCGCTGCAATATTTTTCTTAGCAATAATAAACTATATTCAACCTCCTTTTATTTATTATAGTATCTAAAACGCTATTCTCTTCTTTCAACCTCCCTTTATTTATAAAGCTTCCTCCGTAAATTTCTCTACCGCTGAAATATTTTTTCTTAGCATCTGAAAAACTATATACAATCTACTTATATATATTAGCTTTCTTTGAGGTACAAATTTCTCTAACGCTGTAATATTTTTCTTAGCAACTGATAAACTATCTAAACGCCCTCCTTTTCCTTCAACCTCCTTTAATTTATTTGGCTTCCTCTGTAAATTTCTCTACCTCACAAATAATTTTCTTATCCACAGGACCAATTATATATGTATATATATATATATATATATATATATATATATATATATATATATATATATATATATATATATATATATATATATATATATATATATATATATATATATATAGTTGATCCAGTTTCTAAGACAAATATTTCAGCGGTAGAAGATTTACCGTACAAAAACCCTAATAATTAAAGGAGGTGTATATAGTTGATCCAGTTGCTAAGAAAAATATTTCAGCGGTTGAGAGATTTACACAAGAACCGTAATAAATAAATGGAGTACATACTATTCCTGTATTTTTTTCTTTTCTTTCCTTTTCGTCTTTGTTTTACTAGAGTTTTCCTCTTAAAAGAGAGTTAAGAAAAAACATATCTGAGGGTTTTGGTGTAGGCGACGTTAATAATTCTTGGCCGGACTAAAGAGAAAAACAAAAATATATATATATATATATATATATATATATATATATATATATATATATATATATATATATATATATATATATATATATATATATATATATATATATATATATATATATATATATATATATATATATATATATATATATATACGCTATCCGCTTCCTTTAACCTCCTTTTATTTATTAGGCCTTTTCTTCTGTAAATTTCTCTAACGCTGTAATATCTCTCTTAGCAACTGAACAACTATTTTAACACTATCCTCTTCTTTCAACCTCATTTTATTTATTAGGCTTTTTCTTCTGTAAATTTCTCGAGCGCTGCAATATTTTTCTTAGCAACTGATTAACTATATACAACCTCCTTTTATTTATTATAGTATCTAAAACGCTATTCTCTTCTTTGAACCTCCCTTTATTTATTAACCTTCTTCTGTAAATTTCTCTACCGCTGAAATATTTTTCTTAGCAAATGAATAAACTATATACAATCTACTTTCATCTATTAGGTTTTTTCTTGTACAAACTTGTCTATCGCTGTAATATTTTTCTTAGCAACTGATAAACTATCTAAACGCCCTCCATTTCCTTCAACCTCCTTTAATTTATTTGGCTTCCTCTGTAAATTTCTCTACCTCACAAATATTTCTCTTACACACTGGACCAATTTTATATATATATATATATATATATATATATATATATATATATATATATATATATATATATATATATATATATATATATATATATATATAGTTGATCTACTTTCAAAAACAAATATTTCAGCGGTAGAAAATTTACAGAACAAAAACCCTAATAAATAAAAGGAGGTTCTATATAGTTGATCCTGTTGCTAAGAAAAATATTTCAGCGGTTGAGAAATTTACAGAAGAACCCTAATAAATATAGGAGTACATACTATTCCTGTATTTTTCTTTTCTTTCCTTTTCGTATTTGTTTTACTCGTGTTTTCCTCTTAAAAGACAGTTAAGAAAAAATATATCTGACGGTTTTGGTGTTGGCGACGTTAATAATTCTTAGCCGGACTAAAGAGAAAAACAAAAATAAATCTTCGTTATACTGGAATATATATATATATATATATATATATATATATATATATATATATATATATATATATATATATATATATATATATATATATATATATATATATATATATATATATATATATATATATATATATATATATATATATATATATATATATATATATATATATATATATATATATATATATATATATATATATATATATATATATATATATATACGCTATCCTCTTCCTTTAACCTCCTTTTATTATTAGGCCTTTTCTTCTGTAAATTTCTCTAACGCTGTAATATCTCTCTTAGCAACTGAAAAACTATATTAACGCTATCTTCTTCCTTCAACCTCATTTTATTTATTAGGCTTTTTCTTCTGTAAATTTATCTAGCGCTGCAATATTTTTCTTAGCAATAATAAACTATATTCAACCTCCTTTTATTGATTATAGTATCTAAAACGCTATTCTCTTCTTTCAACCTCCCTTTATTTATTAAGCTTCTTCTGTAAATTTCTCTACCGCTGAAATATTTTTTCTTAGCATCTGAAAAACTATATACAATCTACTTATATATATTAGCTATCTTTCATGTACAAATTTCTCTAACGCTGTAATATTTTTCTTAGCAACTGATAAACTATCTAAACGCCCTCCTTTTCCTTCAACCTCCTTTAATTTATTTGGCTTCCTCTGTAAATTTCTCTACCTCACAAATATATATATATATATATATATATATATATATATATATATATATATATATATATATATATATATATATATATATATATACATATATATATATATATAT
This sequence comes from Eriocheir sinensis, assembly GCF_024679095.1. Classification (NCBI taxonomy): domain Eukaryota; kingdom Metazoa; phylum Arthropoda; class Malacostraca; order Decapoda; family Varunidae; genus Eriocheir; species Eriocheir sinensis. The sequence goes on along the minus strand of NW_026110963.1, from coordinate 41,983 downwards.
ATATATATATATTTCATAAAATTTACAGAACAAACCCTAATAAATAAAGGAGGTTATATAGTTGATCCTGTTGCTAAGAAAAATAATTCAGCGGTTGAGAAATTTACAGAAGAAACCAAATAAATATAGGGAGTACATACTATTCCTTTATTTTTTCTTTTCTTTCCTTTTCGTATTTGTTTTACTTGTGTTTTCCTCTTAAAAGACAGTTAATAAAAATATATCTGATTTTTGGTGTTGGCGACGTTAATAATTCTTGGCCGGACTAAAGAGAAAACAAAAATAAATATATATATATATATATATATATATATATATCTATATATATATATATATATATATATATATATATATATATATATATATATATATATATATATATATATATATATATATATATATATATATATATACGCTATCCTCTTCTTTTAACCTCCTTTTATTATTAGGCCTTTTCTTCTGTAAATTTCTCTAACGCTGTAATATCTCTCTTAGCAACTGAACAACTATCTTAACGCTATCCTCTTCCTTCAACCTCATTTTATTGATTAGGCTTTTTCTTCAGTAAATTTCTCTAGCGCTGCAATATTTTTCTTAGCAATAATAAACTATATTCAACCTCCTTTTATTTATTATAGTATCTAAAACGCTATTCTCTTCTTTCAACCTCCCTTTATTTATAAAGCTTCCTCCGTAAATTTCTCTACCGCTGAAATATTTTTTCTTAGCATCTGAAAAACTATATACAATCTACTTATATATATTAGCTTTCTTTGAGGTACAAATTTCTCTAACGCTGTAATATTTTTCTTAGCAACTGATAAACTATCTAAACGCCCTCCTTTTCCATCAACCTCCTTTAATTTATTTGGCTTCCTCTGTAAATTTCTCTACCTCACAAATAATATATATCTATATATATATATATATATATATATATATATATATATATATATATATATATATATATATATATATATATATATATATATATATATATATATATATATATATATATATATATATATATATAGTTGATCCAGTTTCTAAGACAAATATTTCAGCGGTTGAGAAATTTACACAAGAACCGTAATAAATAAATGGAGTACATACTATTCCTGTACTTTTTTCTTTTCTTTCCTTTTCGTTTTTGTTTTACTAGTGTTTTCCTCTTAAAAGTCAGTTAAGAAAAAACATATCTGACGGTTTTGGTGTTGGCGACGTTAATAATTCTTGGCCGGACTAAAGAGAAAACAAAATATATATATATAGATATATATAGATCTATATCTATAGATATATATATATATATATATATATATATATATATATATATATATATATATATATATATATATATATATATATATATATATATATATATATACGCTATCCTCTTCCTTTAACCTCCTTTTATTTATTAGGCCTTTTCTTCTGTAAATTTCTCTAACGCTGTAATATCTCTCTTAGCAACTGAACAACTATCTTAACGCTATCCTCTTCTTTCAACCTCATTTTATTTATTAGGCTTTTTCTTCTGTAAATTTCTCGAGCGCTGCAATATTTTTCTTAGCAACTGATTAACTATATACAACCTCCTTTTATTTATTATAGTATCTAAAACGCTATTCTCTTCTTACAACCTTCTTCCGTAAATTTCTCTACCGCTGAAATATTTTTCTTAGCAAATGAATAAAGTATATACAATCTACTTTCATCTATTAGGTTTTTTCTTGTACAGACTTGTCTATCGCTGTAATATTTTTCTTAGCAGCTGATAAACTATCTAAACGCCCTCCATTTCCTTCAACCTCCTTTAATTTATTTGGCTTCCTCTGTAAATTTCTCTACCTCACAAATATTTCTCTTACACACTGGACCAATTTTATATATATATATATATATATATATATATATATATATATATATATATATATATATATATATATATATATATATATATATATATATAGTTGATCTACTTTCAAAGACAAATATTTCAGCGGTAGAAAATTTACAGAACAAAAACCCTAATAAATAAAAGGAGGTTCTATATAGTTGATCCTGTTGCTAAGAAAAATATTTCAGCGGTTGAGAAATTTACAGAAGAACCCTAATAAATATAGGGAGTACATACTATTCCTGTATTTTTTTCTTTTCTTTCCTTTTCGTATTTGTTTTACTCGTGTTTTCCTCTTAAAAGACAGTTAAGAAAAAATATATCTGACGGTTTTGGTGTTGGCGACGTTAATAATTCTTAGCCGGACTAAAGAGAAAAACAAAAATAAATCTTCCTTATTATGCACTGAATTAAAATATATATATATATATATATATATATATATATATATATATATATATATATATATATATATATATATATATATATATATATATATATATATATATATATATATATATATCTATATATATATATATATATATATATATATATATATATATATATATATATATATATATATATATATATATATATATATATATATATATATATATACATATATACGCTATCCTCTTTCTTTAACCTTCTTTTATTATTAGGCTTTTTCTTCTGTAAATTTCTCTAACGCTGTAATATCTCTCTTAGCAACTGAACAACTATCTTAACGCTATCCTCTTCCTTCAACCTCATTTTATTTATTAGGCTTTTTCTTCTGTAAGTTTCTCTAGCGCTGCAATATTTTTCTTAGCAATAATGAACTATATTCAACCTCCTTTTATTTATTATAGTATCTAAAACGCTATTCTCTTCTTTCAACCTCCCTTTATTTATTAATCTTCTTCTGTAAATTTCTCTACCGCTGAAATATTTTTTCTTAGCATCTGAAAAACTATATACAATCTACTTATATATATTAGCTTTCTTTCATGTACAAATTTCTCTAACGCTGTAATATTTTTCTTAGCAACTGATAAACTATCCAAACGCCCTCCTTTTCCTTCAACCTCCTTTAATTTATTTGGCTTCCTCTGTAAATTTCTCTACCTCACAAATAATTTTCTTACTCAGAGGACCAATTATATATATACATATATATATATATATATATATATATATATATATATATATATATATATATATATATATATATATATATATATATATATATATGTATACATATATATATATATATATATATAAAAATATATATATATATATATATATATATATATATATATATATATATATATATATATATATATATATATATATATATATATATATATATATATATATATATATATATATATATATATATATATATATATATATATATATATATATATATATATATATATATATATATATATATATATATATATATATATATATATATATATATATATATATATATATATATATATATATATATATATATATATATATATATATATATATATATATATATATATATATATATATATATTTTCTAGCGCTGCAATATTTTTCTAAGCAATAATAAACTATATTCAACCTCCTTTTATTTATTATAGTATCTAAAACGCTATTCTCTTCTTTGAACCTCCCTTTATTTATTAATCTTCTTCTGTAAATTTCTCTACCGCTGAAAAAAATTTTCTTAGCATCTGAAAAACTATATACAATCTACTTATATATATTAGCTTTCTTTCATGTACAAATTTCTCTAACGCTGTAATATTTTTCTTAGCAACTCATAAACTATCTAAACGACCTCCTTTTCCTTCAACCTCCTTTAATTTATTTGGCTTCCTCTGTAAATTTCTCTACCTCACAAATAATTTTATATATATATATATATATATATATATATATATATATATATATATATATATATATATATATATATATATATATATATATATATATATATATATATATATATATATATATATATATATATATATATATATATATATATATATATAGTTTCAAAGACAAATATTTGAGCGGTAGAAAATTTAGAGAACAACCCTAATAAATAAAGGAGGTTCTATATAGTTGATCCTGTTGCTAAGAAAAATATTTCATGGTTGAGAAATTTACAGAAGAACCCAAATAAATAAAAGGAGTACATACTAGTCCGGAATTTTTTTCTGTTCTTTCCTTTTCGTCATTGTTTTACTCGTGTTTTACTCTTAAAAGACAGTTAAGAAAAAATATATCTGACGGTTTTGGTGTTGGCGACGTTAATAATTCTTGGCCGGACTAAACAGGAAAAGAAAAATAAATCTTCGTTATACTGGAATATACATACGTACATGAATTTAAATATATATATATATATATATATATATATATATATATATATATATATATATATATATATATATATATATATATATATATATATATATATATATATATATATATACGTTATCCCTTTTTTTAATCTCCTTTTATTTATTAGGCTTTTTCTACTGTAAATTTCTATAACGCTGTAATATCTCTCTTGCCAACTAAATAACTATCTTAACGCTATCCTCTTCTTAGAACCTTATTTTATTTATTAGTCTTTTTCTTCTGTAAATTTCTCTAGCGCAGCAATATTTTTCTTAGCAATAATTAACTATATAAAACCTCCTTTTATTTATTATAGTATCTAAAACGCTATTCTCTTCTTTCAACCTCCCTTTATAATTAGGCTTCTTCCGTAAATTTCTCTACCGCTGAAATATTTTTTCTTACCAACTGAATAAACTATATACAATGTACATATATATATTAGATTTTTCTCTTGTACAAAATTCTCTAACGCTGTAATATTTTTCTTTGCAACTGATAAACTATCTAAACGCCCTCCTTTTCCTTCAACCTCCTTTAATTTATTTGGCTTTTTCTGTAAATTTCTCTACTTCACAGATATTTTTCTTACCCACTGGACCAATTATATATATATATATATATATATATATATATATATATATATATATATATATATATATATATATATATATATATATATATATATATATATATATATATAGTTGATTCAGTTTCTAGGACAAATATTTCAGCGGTTGAGAAATTTACACGAGAACCTTAATAAATAAATGGAGTACATACTATTCCTGTATTTTTTTATTTTCTTTCCTTTTCGTCTTTGTTTTACTAGTGTTTTCCTCTTAAAAGACAGTTAAGAAAAAACATATCTGACAGTTTTGGTGTTGGCGACGTTAATAATTCCCTGCCGGACTAAAGAGAAAAACAAAAATATATCTTCGTTATACTGAATTACATTACGTACGTAAATTAAATATATATATATATATATATATATATATATATATATATATATATATATATATATATATATATATATATATATATATATATATATATATATATATATATATATATATATATATACGCTATCCCTTCCTTTAACCTCCTTTTATTTATTAGGCTTTTTCTTCTGTAAATTTCTCTAACGCTGTAATATCTCTCTTAGCAACTGAACAACTATCTTAACGCTATCCTCTTCTTTCAACCTCATTTTATTTATTAGGCTTTTTGTTCTGTAAATTTCTCTAGCGCTGCAATATTTTTCTTAGCAACTGATTAACTATATACAACCTCCTTTTATTTATTATAGTATCTAAAACGCTATTCTCTTCTTTAAACCTCCCTTTATTTATTAACCTTCTTCTGTAAATTTCTCTACCGCTGAAATATTTTTCTTAGCAAATGAATAAACTATATACAATCTACTTTCATCTATTACGTTTTTTCTTGTACAAACTTCTCTAACGCTGTAATATTTTTCTTAGCAACTGATAAACTATCTAAACGCCCGCCTTTTCCTTCAACCTCCTTTAATTTATTTGGCTTCCTCTGTAAATTTCTTAACCTCACAAATATTTATATATATATATATATACATATATATATATATATATATATATATATATATATATATATATATATATATATATATATATATATATATATAGATATATATTCAGAAAATTTACAGAACAAAAACCCTAATAAATAAAAGGAGGTTCTATATAGTTGATCCTGTTGCTAAGAAAAATATTTCAGCGGTTGAGAAATTTACAGAAGAACCCTAATAAATATAGGGAGTACATACTATTCCTGTATTTTTTTCTTTTCTTTCCTTTTCGTATTTGTTTTACTCGTGTTTTCCTCTTAAAAGACAGTTAAGAAAAAATATATCTGACGGTTTTGGTGTTGGCGACGTTAATAATTCTTGGCCGGACTAAAGAGAAAAACAAAAATAAATCTTCGTTATACTGGAATACATTACGTACGGTGAATTAAAATCATATATATATATATATATATATATATATATATATATATATATATATATATATATATATATATATATATATATATATATATATATATATATATATATATATATATATATATATATTTATATATATATATATATATATATATATATATATATATATATATATATATATATATATATATATATATATATATATATTTCCTCCCTTTTATATTATATTTTTTTCTTAAATTTCTAAATTTAACTGTAATATTTCTCTTAGCAACTGGACAACTATCTTAACGCTATCCTCTTCCTTCAACCTCATTTTATTTATTAGGCTTTTTCTTCTGTAAATTTTTCTAGCGCTGCAATATTTTTCTTAGCAATAATAAACTATATTCAACCTCCTTTTATTTATTATAGTATCTAAAACGCTATTCTCTTCTTTCAACCTCCCTTTATTTATTAAGCTTCTTCCGTAAATTTCTCTACCGCTGAAATATTTTCTCTTAGCATCTGAAAAACTATATACAATCTACTTATATATATTAGCTTTCTTTCAGGTACAAATTTCTCTAACGCTGTAATATTTTTCTTAGCAACTGATAAACTATCTAAACGCCCTCCTTTTCCTTCAACCTCTTTTAATTTATTTGGCTTCCTCTGTAATTTTCTCTACCTCACAAATAATTTTCTTACCCACAGGACCAATTATATATATATATATATATATATATATATATATATATATATATATATATATATATATATATATATATATATATATATATATATTATATATATATACATACTATTCTATATTTTTTTCTTTTCTTTTCGTCTTTGTTTTACTCGTGTTTTCTTAAAAGACAGTTAGAAAAAACATATCTGACGATTTTGGTGTAGGCGACGTTAATATCTATATATATATATATATATATATATATATATATATATATATATTTATATATATTTATATATATATATATATATATATATATATATATATATATATATATATATATATATATATATATATATATATATATATATATATATATATATATATATATATATATATATATATATATATATATATATATATATATATATATATATATATATATTTTTATTTATATATTTACGCTATCCTCTTCCTTCAGGCTCCTTTTATTTATTAGGCTGTTTCATCTGTAAATTTCTTCACTGCTGCAGTATTTTTTTTATTTTACTCGTGTTTTCCTCTTAAAAGACAGTTAAGAAAAAATATATCTGACGGCTTTGGTGTTGGCGACTTTAATAATTCTTGGCCAGACTAAAGAGAAAAACAAAAATAAATCTTCGTTATACTGGATTACATTACGTACGGTGAATTAAAGTGATATATATATATATATATATATATATATATATATATATATATATATATATATATATATATATATATTTATATATATATATATATATATATATATATATATATATATATATATATATATATATATATATATATATATGTATATATATTTATATATATATATATATATATATATATATATATATATATATATATATATATATATATATATATATATATATATATATATATATATATATATATATATATATATATATATATATATATATATATATATATATATATATATATATATATATATATATATATATATATATATATATATATATATATATATATATTTATATATATATACACGCTATCCTCTTCCTTTAACCTCCTTTTATTATTAGGCTTTTTCTTCTGTAAATTTCTCTAACGCTGTAATATTTCTCTTAGCAACTGGACAACTATCTTAACGCTATCCTCTTCCTTCAACCTCATTTTATTTATTAGGCTTTTTCTTCTGTAAATTTTTCTAGCGCTGCAATATTTTTCTTAGCAATAATAAACTATATTCAACCTCCTTTTATTTATTAAAGTATCTAAAACGCTATTCTCTTCTTTCAACCTCCCTTTATTTATTAAGCTTCTTCCGTAAATTTCTCTACCGCTGAAATATTTTCTCTTAGCATCTGAAAAACTATATACAATCTACTTATATATATTAGCTTTCTTTCAGGTACAAATTTCTCTAACGCTGTAATATTTTTCTTAGCAACTGATAAACTATCTAAACGCCCTCCTTTTCCTTCAACCTCTTTTAATTTATTTGGCTTCCTCTGTAATTTTCTACCTACACAAATAATATATATATATATATATATATATATATATATATATATATATATATATATATATATATATATATATATATATATATATATATATATATATATATATATATATATATATATATATATATATATATATATATATATATATATATATATATATATATATATATATATATATATATATATATATATATATATATATATATATATATTTATACCTTTTCCTTTTCGTCTTTGTTTTACTCTGTGTTTTCCTCTTAAAAGACAGTTAAGAAAAACATATCTGACGATTTTGTGTAGGCGACGTTAATAATTCTTGGCCGGACTAAAAGAAAAACAAAATATATCTTCGTTATACTGGATATACATATATATATATATATATATATATATATATATATATATATATATATATATATATATATATATATATATATATATATATATATATATATATCTATATATATATATATATATATATATATATATATATATATATATATATATATATATATATATATATATATATATATATATATATATTTATTAAAGAGATTAATGAGTGTGTATATATATATATATATATATATCTATATATATATATATATATATATATATATATATATTTATATATATATTTATATATTTATACGCTATTCTCTTCCTTCAGCCTCCTTTTATTTATTAGGCTGTTTCTTCTGTAAATTTCTCCACTGCTGCAATATTTTCTTTATTTTACTCGTGATTTCCTCTTAAAAGACAGTTAAGAAAAAATATATCTGACGGTTTTGGTGTTGGCGACGTTAATAATTCTTGGCCGGACTAAAGAGACAAACAAAAATAAATCTTCGTTATACTGGATTACATTACGTATATAGATATATATATATATATATATATATATATATATATATATATATATATATATATATATATATATATATATATATATATATATATATATATATATATATATATATATATATATATATTATATATATAT
>NW_026110963.1:0-27500 GCF_024679095.1 Eriocheir sinensis | reverse complement strand
ACTAGAAAAACAAGAACAAAAACACGAAGAAATAAAAAAAAAAAAGGAAAAAAGAGGAAGAACTGAAGGAGAAAAAAAATGCTATGGATAAAGAGGAGGAGGAGGAAAACAAATAAAGGAGGGAATAAAGAGAAGAAAATGTCGAATAAAAAACACACGATAAAGAAATAAAGAAGTTAAAAGTCGAAAAAAGAGGAAGAACCGAAGGAGAAAAAAATGAGGAAAAGAAAAAAATAAGAAAGAGGAAGAAAAAGGAGGCGGAGGAGGAGGAACAAACAAGGTAAGGAAAGATGAGCTCGACACTAAGGATTCAAGGAGCGGGAGGAGGAAGAAGAGGAAAGAAAGAGGAAGAAAACCGAGAATAAATACAGGTTTCCCAGCTCGGAGGGACAAATATGGGCATGCGGCTCCAGTATAGGAAATCGAGAAGACATGAGAGGCGAGGAGGTGGATGAAAGGTCTTGCGGAGGTGGATCAGAAGGTGTGAGAAGGAGGAGGAGGAAGGGGAACAGGAGAAGAAGGAGGAGGAGGAAGATGCAGAAGAAGGAGAACAGGAGAAGAGGGGATGGGTCAGGAGTCAGAGTTCAAGAGGAATATGAGAAGAGAGAAGGAATTAGTGGATGCAGATTAGGAACAGACGGGGGACTGAAGCGAGGAAGGAAGAGGAGGAGAAGGGAAAGAGGAAACGGATAGGAATAGGAATAAAAGACGAGAAGGTAAGGGGTTGTAAGGGGTGTGAGGGTGTGGGGAAGAAAGGGGACGTAGGGAAAGCGACAGGAAGTGGGAGAAGTAAGAGGGCATAGGAGGGACATACTGGGGTGTAAGAGAGCATTGGAGGGACAGTCGGGTGTGCTGGGTAAGATGGCTTGAGGGGAGTAAGTGGTGGGGTTGAGTGAAAGGGTGTGGGGGTGAAAGGACGCGAGTAGGTGCGAATGGGTGGTGTGAGGGTTTTTGTGGATTTCATATATAAAGCGTCCAGTCTCTTTTGTCCACCGCGCCTCCTGCTGCGTATTCGTCTCCTCTTGCCCATTGTCACACTGATGCGTCTCGGCGGCGTCTGCGTCTGGGAGGCGGCGGCGGCAACGACAGGTGGCGCGACGTGACAGCGACGCCTGACACTGCCGCCGCCGCCACGAGGACTGGAGAAGAGGGATGGGAGAGAATGGGGTAGGGTGTGATGAGATTACATAAGATGGGAAAGAATAGGATGGGGTGGAATGGGATGGGATGGGATGGGGTTACAAGAGATTAGATGGGATGGGATGGGATGGGATAGGATGGGGTTACAAGAGATAAGATGGGATGGGATGGCGTGGAATGGGCTGGGATGGGGTTACAAGAGAATAGATTAGATGGGATGGGATGGGATAGGATGGAAAGCGATGAGATTAAAGAAGAGGGGAGAGAATGGCATGGGATGGAATGGAGTGAAATAGGATGGGATGGGATGAGAACTTGAGAAGGGAGGGGATGGGATTACACGGGATAGGAAAGAATGGCATGGGATGGGATGGGATGGGAAGGGAAGGGAAGGGAAGGGATGGGATGGGACGGGAAGGGAAGGGATGGGATGGAATTGGAAGGGATGGGATGGGAAGGGATGGGGTGGGAAGGAAAGGGATGGGAATGGAATGGAATTGGGTGGGATGGGATGGGATTATAAAAGATGGGAAAGAATATGATGGGAGGGGAGAAGAGGGGAGGGATGGGATGGGGAGAAAAGAAGAAAGTATAAGACTGCAAACAATACAGGCAGTGAGCAGGGACAAAGGAACATATATTGAGCGACTGAGGGAAATAATCTGGGTACAGCGCGTAGGAAGGAGAGAAGAGAATGGACAGCGCACGAGGAATGAGGTGGGATGGGACGCCAGAACATGAAGGAAGGAACACGGTAGGAAGAAAACAGAAAAGAAGTTATTAGAAAAGTGAAAATAGGATAGGAAAATAGGATGAACAGCACGCGAGGAATAAAGTGAGATACCAGGAATATGAAGGAATGAACAGCGGAAAGAAAACAGATAAAAAGTTGGAAGAAAAGTGAAAATAAGATAGGAAAATAGGATAACCAACACGCGAGGAATAAAGTGAGATACCAGCAATATGAAGGAATGAATACGGCGGGAAGAAAACAAGAAAAGTTGGTAGAAAAGGGAAAACAAGAATAAGGGAGAGAAACACAAGGTAAAGCAAGAAATAACAACCGAGCCATAAAGATCATTCTAGTCTAGTCAGAGAAGCCAGAATGACCGTCTGCATGCAAGTCTTCCTCTCCATCTGTCTGCCTGAAGGAGTAACGTGATCCCGTCGACACAACACCGTCAAATGATTAATTCCCTCGGTATTGCGCGCTTCTCCCTTGGTCCCTTGGTCTTGCTGATCCTTAAAGCTTTCCCTTACACACGTCTTCACTTCCAGCTCTTCGGCGTCTCCCTTTCAGCGTTCCCGTGAATACTTCAGCCTTTGAGCAAGTCACGCTGAACAGCCCTCGGACTCGCACAAGTGAAATTAAGTCCGTACTCACACACGGAGTCGTATTCAATGCACTTTCAGAGGGTAGGGAAGGAAGGGGGGTGGGGAGGGGGGGGGGAAAGGAGGCTGAACGAAGGTTGTCCATGAAACACCAGACGAGCGATTGATTCATGAAAGTTTAGATGAGTTAAGAACTGAGACCGATATGAACTCGAGTTTAAAAATAGGAAACAGATGTGCTCTCTCTCTCTCTCTCTCTCTTCTATCATATTAAATTAAAGTCCGGGACAACAAAATTACTGCAGGAGCGGCGTCGGCGCCACTAGCAGAACAAAAAGTCGATTCCACCAACAATATCAGTTACATAAAAAAGTAACCCAGCGAGACATCATCATCATAAACAACAGCAAACGATGACAACAAATCCTTACCCGCATTATGGCCACTTTGATGATAATTACGAAAAAAAAGGAGTTCTAGATAATTTATCCTCGACCAACATAATAAGAAAAAAACCTCGACACCCATCAGCGACAAAGAACTTAAACCCAACATATTTTAAGAACAAAAACAAAAACATCACCAAGAACAACAATGACCAACAGCTTACCAACAAAATAACAACGACAGCAACAGTAAGAAAAACACTACCACCACCACCAACAACAACAACAACAACAACAACAAAAAATCAAGAACAATAAAAAAACAACAGCTAACCCACAAACAATAACAAGCCTTCGAAAACAACACTAACAACAGGAAACATAACTATACTCAGCAAGGAAGTAATAACAGCAACAACAACAACAACAACAACAACAACAACAACAACAACGGGAAAAGCGGCATAGCAACAGCAAGCATCACCAACAACAAACAACGACAATATCAACGTAAAAACATGCAACAAACACACGCAAATGATCATCTCGAGCCCACAAACGAAGTAGCTTTTTCTCTCAACCTGAACCCCAAACAGTCCTCTTCCTCCTCTTCTACTCCTCCTTTTCCTCCTCCATCTACTCCTTCTCCTTCTCTTCTTCCTTCTTCCTTTTCTGCTTCCTCGGGGCGTCCTTTGTCTTGCAGGGCGCGTCTTCCTGTTTTGTGTGCTGCCAATGAGCCTCTCGTTACGACGCAGGCAAACGGACGCAGGGATGAATAAAGGGCGGGGAGGGGAAGGGGCGGGAAGGGACAGGAGGAAGAGAGCAGAGAGGGGAAGGGACGCTCTACTGAAGGGAGGGATAGGGTAGAAGGAAGAGGACGGGAGGAAGAGGACGGGGAGTGGAGGAGACGCTATGAAAAGGGAAGGGATGGGACGGGAGAAAAGATGGGGAACAAGAGGGAGGAATAGATCAAAGAGATGGGAGGGGGATGGAGTGGTGTGGAGCTTTCGAAAGAAGGGGATGACAGGAGGAAATGGGGAGCAAAGAAGGGAGAGAAGAAAGGCAATTGGTGTGGTAAGGCAGGAGAAGGAAAATGTCGAAGGTAAGGGGAGCAACGAACAAGTGGAGAAGGAGGAGAGTAGTGTAGAGAGGAGGCGGGAGGGGTGGAAGGGGAGAGGAACGAAAGAGGGAATAGGGAACAAGGAGGAGAAAAAAGCAGAGAAGTAGGGAGTGTAAAGCGAGCAGAACGATAGAAGTTGATTGGAACATGGAATGAAGAACAAGGAGGGGATACACGGAGAGGGGTAGGAGGGAGAATGAGGGGATAGAGAGGAAAGATGAAAGAGAAGAAAAGGAGTAGAAAAGAAAGAGATATGTAAAAGAAAGAACAGATAAGAAGGAGGGAGGCTGAGGGCAAAAGAGAAATGGAGGAAGGAGCAGAATACAAAGAAGAAAGAAATGTGAAAGAAGCAGGAGAAAATTAGATGTTGGAAGAGTGAAAGCAGACAAGTGAAAATAAGAGTAGAAGCGGCAGAGGAAGCGGAAAGAAAAGCAGATGGAAATAAGATGGAAACGCGAGAGGGAAAAAAAAATCAGACAAAAGAAAAGAAAAAGCAAACAGAAGAAAAATAATGGCGTTGAAAAAAATAAGATAAAGAAAGAAAAGAAGCAAAGGAAGAAAAAAGGGGCCCAGGGGGTGGAGGAGAGGAAAAAAAATAGAATTGAGGAGGAAAAAGGGAAAGGAGAACAAAAGAGAGAGAGAGAGAGAGAGAGAGAGAGAGAGAGAGAGAGAGAGAGAGAGAGAGAGAGAGAGAGAGAGAGAGAGAGAGAGAGAGAGAGAGAGAGAGAGAGAGAGAGAGAGAGAGAGAGAGAGAGAGAGAAACATCACCTCACCCCCCACCCCCTCTAACCCCTCCCAAACCCAAACTCAACACTTGGCCAACGTCTGCAGGAATATTTGGCGAGAGGGAGTGATTTCCCTGAGGACCCGCCGACGAGGACTACTACTACACTCCTCCTCCTCCTCCTTCTCCACCTCCTCCTCCTCTTCCTCCTCCTCCTCCTCCTCCTGTTTGAGCTGCTGCTGAAGGTCGTCGGATGGGCGTCATTTCAACTTGCCTGCTACGAGGGTAAAGGAGAAGACGCCGAAGGGAGTAGAAACAAGAAAATGACTCGCACGTGTAACCTAGAGAAGGGTGGCAATGACGCTGGTGTTGATGTTGATGACACTGGTGGTGATGTTTTTCCTCATTTCTTCAATTTTTTTCCATTTATTGTTGTTCTTGTTCTTGCTGGTGTGCTTTTTCTTTTTTATTTCTATTTACTTTCCTTTCACGTCTTTTTTCTTTTTCTTTTTTCTTTTTTTTTCTTTTTTTTCTTCTTTTTTTCTTTTTATGTTTTCCTTTTTTATTCTTCCTCTTCCTCTTCTTCGTTTTCTTTATCTTTTTTCTTCTTCTTCTTCTTCTGCTTCATCCTAATCCTCACCCTCATCTTTATCTTCACCTTCTTCTTCTTCTTCATTTTCTTTTTCTTCTTTTTTTCATCTTATTCATCCTCATCCTCATCCTCGTCCTCATCTCCATCTTCTTCTTCTTCTTCGTCTTCGTCTTCATCATATTTTCCTTCTTTTTTTCTTCATCTTCATTCTCACCTTCTTCTTCTTCTTCTTCTTCTTCTTCTTCTTCTTCTTCTCCTTCATCTTCTTTTTCTTCTTTCTTCTTCATTTTCATTCTCATCTTCATCTTCCCCTTCTTCTTCTTCTTCTTCTTCTTCTTCTTCTTCATCCTCTTTTTTCTTCTTCTTTCATTCATCATTTTCATCTTCAAAAATCATTATTACCAATACCACACGCTTCGGGCGGCAGCGGTCCATATTACATTTTCCATTTTCAGATTGCTGTTAAATTTCCCCGCTTCCTGTCATGTTAAGTTTTATAGTTATCTGCGTAATTCCCTCACTGGTGGCGATGGTGGTGGTGGTGGTGGAGACTAGGACCTGATATAGTTCATGTGGCAGTGGCATTGATGGTTGTGGTTGTGGTGGTGGTGGTAGTGAAAGAAGTGGTGAACGCGGTGTTGCTCGAAGTTAGGAAATACATAATGTGATAGTGGTGGTTAGGGCTTGAGGGATGAGGGTGAGGCTGAAATGGTGGAGGCAGAGGAAATAGGATGGTAGTGTTAAAGATGGTGGTGGTGGTGGTGGTGGAGCCGGTGTCAGTAGCAGTGGTGATAGAGGTGGTGGTGGTGGTGGTGGTGTCCGTGGTGGTCGCAGTGGCGGATGGTGGTGGTGGTGGTGACGGTAGTGGTGGTGGTGGTGGTGGCGGTAGCGGATGTGGCGGTGGTGGTGGAGGTGGTGGTGGCGGTGGACGCGGCGCCGCCACTAATATCGCCGTGCAGGTAGCGGAGTCCCCGGTAGTGGCTCTTGTATGCGAGGAATTTAATATCCATCTCTGGACTATCTCATCAGCCGATGGGTTTAATGACACCACCTTGTCTTTGTAACCCCTCTCGCACCTCCTCCTCCTCCTCCTCCTCCTCCTCCTCCTCTTCCTCCTCATTTTCCTTCATATTCCTGTTTTTAGTCGGATATCTGTAATATTTGATACTCTTTTATTCCTTTTTATAGCTGACTAAGCACATCGAGTTATATTTCAACTGATAATTCATGAATAGCAAGTCTGTTTGTTCTCTCTCTCTCTCTCTCTCTCTCTCTCTCTCTCTCTCTCTCTCTCTCTCTCTCTCTCTCTCTCTCTCTCTCCATAAATCCTCCAACTCTCCATTCTCGCTGCCGCTTTCCGTTTTTTTTTTTTTTTATACGCGGACGTGAACCCATAAATCCGTGGCATAAATACAGAAAATAGCAACACAAACACATACACGCACATGCGAAAAAAAAGATCGCATCACCTCGCCCCCCGCGGCAAAAAAGAGGTGGTTGTTGCATGCTTTTGAGGCAGCGAGGCGAGGCAGCGTATTCGAGGCCGGGGCGTGATATTTGGGCCGGAATATTTGGCGATTCGTGGCAGCAGCAGCGGCAGTGGCGGTGCTGGTGGGGAGGGATGGTAGTGGTGATGGTGGTGGTGAGGATGAGGTTGGGGGTCTGGTGGTGGTGGTGGTGGTGGAGGAAAAGGAGAAGATGAAGGGACAGTGAGGGTCAGAGGGGTGATGGGAAGGTGAGGGGAAGGTTAATAAGAGAAGGTGGAAAAGGAGAGGGAAGGGGAGGAAATGGGGTTAAGGGTGCTGGTGCTGATGGTGGTGGTGGAGGAAGAGGAGAAGGTGAATGGACAGTGAGGGTCAGAGGGGTGATGGGAAGCGGAGGGGAAGGTTAATAAAAGATGGTGGAAGGGAAAAGAGGGGTTGTGGGAAGGTGAGGGGACAACGAAGGCCAGAGGGCTGATGGGACGGTGAGGGGAAGGTTAAGAAGAGAAGGTGGAAGGGGAAAGGGGGGTTGTGAAAAGGCGAGGGGAAGGTTTAAAAGGGGGGTTGTGGAAAGGCGAGGGGAAGGTTTAGAGTATAAGGGTGGATAGGAGTAGGGTCAGGAGTAGTGAAAGAGGAAGGAGATAGTAAGAACAGGGGAGTGTTGGGAAGGTGAGAGTAGAATTTGGATGTAGGGGTGAGCAGGGTGGGGAGTATAGGGGTGATGAGAGAGTAAGGATGAAAGAGTGGATAGAGTCAGAAGGTGAAGGGAGAGTTAGGGTGTAAGGGTGAGTATGGTGAGTTTGAATGGAGTAGTGTTGCTAAAAGGGTGGGAATGGTCGGAGTCAGAGATGGTTGTGGAGGAGTTTAGTAAAGGAGAGGATGAGATCACATGTTTTCTGGGAAGGGGAAGAGTTGAGGAGGGGGAAAATGGCGGGGGAAGGAGGTTGGGCGAAAGGGAGAAGGGGGGAGAGTGGGAGGGGGGAAGCCAATATGATTTTTATCTTTTTAAATGCATGTAACATTGTGAGAGCGCTTGGAATCCTCCCTCTCCCTCGCCCTCATTCTTTCGTTATTTTTTTTTTTCGATATTATTTTGTTCACTTTCGTTGTAGTTTAGTTTTTTATACATTTTACATGCGTGTTGTGTTCATCTGTGTGTGTGTGTGTGTGTGTGTGTGTGTGTGTGTGTGTGTGTGTGTGTGTGTGTGTGTGTGTGTGTGTGTGTGTGTGTGTGTGAAAAGCAATTTTTCGGTTGAAAGTGTTAAACTGCAACACGGAGGACAGGCGTTGAAATAGACAGCAGATGGCGGTGGTGGTGGTGGAGGAGGAGGAGGAGGAGGAGGAGGAGGAGGAACAGCAGGAGGAGGGAGAGGAGGAGGAGAAGGAGGAAGAGGAGGAGGAGGGGAAAGAGGATAGGAAGAAGGAGAGAAGAAGGAGGAGGAGGGAGATAAGAGTAGAAATAGGATGTGGTGATGGTAGCGGTGGGGATGGTAGCAGTGATGATGGTAACGGTGATGATGATGGTAGCGGTGGGGATGGTAGCAGTGATGATGGTAGCAGTGATGATGGTGGTGGTGGTGGTGGAGGTGAAAAACGGAGACGAGAAAAGAAGGAGGGCGAGCGAGGCGAAGACGGTAATCAGGAGAACCAGTAAGAGAGGAAGGACAACAGGAATGATAATTACAGAAGGAGCGAGAAAGAGGACGTACGGAGGATAACGAACTGAGGAAGGAAGAAGAAGGAGGACGAAGTGGAAGACGGCGAGGAATAAAAAGAAATGAAAACTGAAACAAGGAAGGAGATATAATACGAAACCGTTGACAAAGGCAAGCAATGGAATGAAAAAGATTAAGGCAATGATGATGATGACGATGAGAAGAGGAGGAGGAGGAGGAGGACACAGGAGTAATCATTAACTTGGGTGCAAAATATTAGTAGGCGAGTGAGTGAGTTCCCGAGTGCGTGAGTGAGTGAGCCAGTGAATAGACGAGTGGGTAAACGAAAGAGCGAGTAGGTAGCGAGTGATAGCTTGAGTAAGTTGGTGAGTGCATGAGGGGGTGGGTCTGGGAAGGAGGGAGGGAGGGATTAGGCTACTGAAGGCGTGAGTGAGTGAGTCAGTGGAAAGATGAGTGAGTAAACGAATGAGAGAGTAAGCACTGAGTGAGTGAAAAGGTGAACGAGTGAAGGAGTGAGTGGGCTAGTGAATAGAAGATTGAACAAACGAAAGAGCGAGCAGGTAGTGAGTGAAAGAGAGGGTGAGTAAGTGAATGTGAATAAGTGAGTGAGTAAGTGAGTGAGTAAGTGAATGTGAGTGAGTGAGTGAGTAAGTGAATGTGAGTAAGTGAATGTGAGTAAGTGAGTGAGTAAGTGAATGTGAGTGAGTGAGTAAGTGCATCTTTCTGAAGGAGGAGAAAGTACCCTGAGACAGTATTACGTATTCCCTGTCCTTGAGGAATGCCGCAGCAACAATAACACACGCAGCACCAGCACCACCACCACCAGCACCACCACCACCAGCAAAACAACGGCCAGCGGGAGCAGCGGCACAGGGCGACTATTTATCTTCTTTATTGTGCGTGCGTGTTTTTTGGTGGAATACTAATGGAGTAACTCAAGAGGGACGAAATGGGATGCGCAGGAATGTGAGGGCAACGAGTGGTGAGGCGTGGAATAAAATGTGGAGAGTGTGCGCGGAGAGCAGATGGGGAGTGCGAACGGAAGGGATTCGGGAAGGGTGAGAAGAAGTGGGTTGGAAGGGGCGTATGTGGAAGGGAGGAAAGAGAGAGGCTGAAAGGGAGGAAGAATGACCGGTTTGACTTGTCCGTGAAAAAGAAACGATTACGTAAATAGATGATTGCTTAGGAAGTAAATATGTAGGAAACAATAAACACCTTGGGGAATAACTTTGGACAGAAGACCCTCCCAACATGAACTATATGATTCTAAACTGGAGGCTGCAGAACGCTTAACCTCAGACCTTACAATCATTTCCGCTTGGGGCAAGAACTTGGTGTCATTCAACGCCCCAGTAACTCAATTTTTCCATCTGTCAACTCGACACAATCTTCCAAACACCTTTCCCCTACTCTTCGATAACACTCAGCTGTTACCATATTCTACAGTAAACATCCTCTGTCTATCCTGAACTCAAAATATCAACTGGTAATCTCATATCTCCTCTCTTACTAAATTAGCTTCCTCGAGTTTAGGCGGTCTGTATCGTCTCCACCAGTTCTTTTCCTCCTCCCAGATACTCTCCATGTACAAGGGCCTTGTATGCCCTCGTATGGGGTATGCATCCCATGTGTGGGGAACTCCACACACACAGCTCTCTTAAACATAGTGGAGTCTAAGGGCCCTATTACTAAACATTTCGTCTCCCAAGTTCACCTACCTATTTGACAAGGCTTTTGAAGGAGTTTTGGGCATTTCCAATAGTAGTTTTATGGCCCTGGTGGCAGTTTGATCCTTCTTCTGTACCATGAACCTAAAAAAACATCCATTAGAACCCGATTGACCCCCTCTTTGACCTTTAGAAATAGCTGATGTGAGAAGCAAAAGTGTCTTATAATACCGACCTAAGGCTCTTCGTCTCATCAACTTCCCTTCTAACTGACAGTCTTCTTTCTCTTAAATTCCGCTGCTGTGTTGCATCGCTTTCTATCGATATTTTCATGCTGACTGCTCTTCTGAACTAGCTAACTGCATGCTTCTCCCCCTCCTGTGGCCTCGCTGCACACGATTTTCTAGCTCATCCCTATACTGTCCAAATCCTTTATGCAAGAGTTAACCAGCATCTGAATTCTTTCATCCCCTTCACTGGTAAACGTTGTACCAGCCTTCCTTCGTCTGTATGTCCTCTTGCCTATATGACCTGACCTCTATCAAGAGGAGAGTATCGAGACACCTCTCCACCCAAGATTGACCTTTCTTTTGGCCACTCAACTATACACTCTTTTATGGGGGGCAACGATTAGCGGACTCTTTTTTTTTTACTTTTTTTTTGCCCTTGAGATGATTCCTTTACTGTAAAAAATACAAAAATAAGCACCAGTAGAAAATAATACCAATTAAGGAATGAGCTGAACACTTACCATATTTGACTTATCGGGGAAATGTAAAAATTAGAAGCGAGAATAAAACGCAAACCGAGATAAAAGTGCAAAATTGACGGACAAACAATTAACAGGTTACTCATTACACCACCCGCTCTCCCTCCCCCTCACCTGGCCGATGCAGTCACCTTGCCTCGGAGTACTAATTACCTCCACCTGTAATTGAATCATGGCCATTACCTCGCCCCGACGCACTAATTGCCAGCCGCCCAGTAAGTCTTTCCGTGCCAAGCGAACCATCCGTTTACCGTCCACCTCACACCACAACGACAAGCGCGACGTCAAGGGATTCGAGGTCTCTGCCACACAACCTCCGCTGCGCCACTCGCCTCCCTCGTTGTCGCATTGAGCCAGACAGCGAGCGACGTCTCTCCATAATATTACGTCCCCACTTTAAGACCGAGCAAAATGTTATGAAAGAGAGAATTAATTAGCGCTATCAAAGGTAATCTTATCATCCCAACAGGGCGAGGGGGGGACGGGAGGAGGAGGGGGGGGGGGGGGTTGAGGGACTTTTTAAACATTCCAGAGCTAAGCATCATAACATCAAGCTCCACCTCCTCCTCCATCCTCCCCTTCCCCTCCTCCTCACCTCCCATTCCCCACTCCCCGAAACTCCCTCTTTTCCCCTCCCCCCTTCCTCCTCCTCCTTCTCTCCTTTTCTCTTTCATATCCGCCCCCCCCCAAGCAACCCCCAACTTTTCCTCCACCTTCCTTCCCCAGTAACCCCCTTCCTCTTCTCCCCTCCCCCCCCTCTCTCTCCCCTTTATATTCTTGCCCATTATGTACCCTCTTCTTCTTCACTTTTAGCTCCCCCCTCTCCTCTCTTTCCTCTGTTTCTACCCACGCTCTCTCCTTATCTCCTCTTTGTTCCTCCTCATCCCTACAAACATCTCCCTCTCTCTCTAGTTTTCTCTCTCCTCAATCTCCGAGGTCTCTTCTCATTGCTCTTCTCTCTCTCTCTCTCTCTCTCTCTCTCTCTCTCTCTCTCTCTCTCTCTCTCTCTCTCTCTCTCTTCTGCACAGATCCAACGCTCCTCTCCACAACTCTTACCCACTTTCCTCACCAGCTCCTCTCTCCTCTCCTCCATCTTTCCCTCTTCCCCCCTCCCTCCCCCCACCGGTAGTTCACTGTGCCTCCTCCCCCATCCCGTTCTCACTCCTTCCCCTCCTCCGCTCACCACCCCAACAAAAGCCAATGAACGACTCTCCTGTTAAGCCAAGCGTGGACAGTCACCACTACCACCACCACCACCACCACGGTCACCTCCACCACCAAAACGGTCACCTCCTCCGCTACCACCACCAACAACACTATCACATCCACCATCACCACCACCACCACCACCGTGACCTGCAGCGTCGCAACCGTCACCTCCACCACCACCACCACCACCGCCGCCGCCGCCGTCGCCAAGACTATTATTTATACACATCCTTCTTCTTTCACTCCCCAACATCATCATTTATTTCCATCATCACCACCTTCCTCCCGACATTTTCGCAGCAGCATTAATACCAGCACCAAAATCATCACCACACCCGCCATTTATAAGCATTCTTCTTCTTCTAACATGCTTCTTAACACTCTCATTTCATTATTACCACCACCACCACCACCACCACCACCCTTTCTCCACCACCCTTCCTCCACCACCGCCGATGCAGCCACATCCACCACCACCGGACGAGCACACTAACATCACCACCACCAGATATGAAAACACATTAAATTCAACATCACCACGTTTACTTATATCACCACAATCACTGAGAATCACTACTACTACTACTACTACTACTATTACTACTACTATTACTACTACTACAATTACTACTATTACTACTACTACTACCACTACCACTACTACTACTACTACTACTACTACTACTACTACTACTACTACTACTACTACTACTACTACTTTTACTACTACAATTATTACTATTACTATTACTACTACTACTACTACTACTACTACTACTACTACTACTACTACTGCTACTATTACTACTTCTACTACCACTACGACAACCACCCGCATGGACAAGCGCGAAAGTCCTGTTCCCACGACCCAGGAAGACCCACGATTGTCGCCTGCTTCCTCAGGTGAGACACGGGTGACACAGGTGGCTCAGTGGGACGTCGACAAGTAATAAGAAAGAAGATGAGTTGTGGTGGTAGGAGCCTCTCACTAACTTTCCCGCTAATGCATCTCTAGTGTCATGATCACACATAGAGAAGAGGGAAAGAATATTTCAATCTACTCTTAACACTTGCGAACTATTAATCACTACCAAGGCAAATTACTTCCAATAATCACCCGTATGTTGTGACTGTACACTTTAAGAACGAGTAGTATTTAAATAAGTATGAACTTGAACGATGGCAGAGTTATAGTGGCCCAAGACTGAAAGAAAACACAATCAAGACAAAACCCAAATAAGTGTTTCTATTCCCTACGTGCCACACACACAAAAAGTTCTGTCTTTGTTCTTTGGCGGTCACTGCTCAGAGGTCATTAGGGTCACGGATGGAAGGGTTATGGGAGGAGTGGGAGGGGGAGAGAGAGGTCATCCATTACAGATCGCGGCACAAAAACAGTAACAGTACGAATGAGCAGCGGCAGTAGGGGCAGCAGCAGAAGCAGGAGTAACAGTTATAGAGGATCACGTAATGAAATGTTAAGGGAAGGGGGGGAGGGGGAATGAAAGAGAGGTCATCCAAAGCAGGTCACGCCATAAAAAAAACAGCAACAACAAGCAGAAGCAACAGGAGTAAGAATAGCAGAAAAAAACAGGAGTATATATTATGGAGGGTCACGTAATGAAGTGGGGGAAGAATGAAGGAGGAAATGGGCATGAAATTGAGGTCATCCAGAACAGGTCACGCCACACAAACAGCAACAATAAGCAGAAGCAGCTGCAAAAGAAGTAGCAGCAACAGAAGTAAGATTAGCAGTTATGAAGGGTCACGTAATACAGCGGGGGGAAGGGGGCATGAAAGAGAGGTCATCCAGAACAGGTCACGCCACACAAGCAGCAGCAGTGAGCAGTGGGAGCAGGAGCATCAGGAGCAGAAGGAGCAGAGGCAGCAGCAACAACAACAGCCTCCGTCACGCCCCGTCCTCATTAGCATAACAATTCCAGCGGGAGTTTGTGAGGCCAACCGACGCCGTGAAATCGACCAATGCCTTCACGATAAACAAAAGTGTCCACCGATGAGATGCAGAGAACCCGAGGCAACGCTGGCCGCTAGAGTAAAACAAGGAGGAGGAGGAGGAGGAGGAGAGGGAGGAGGAGGAGAAGGAGGAGACGAAGAAGGCAGCGGAGCGAGACGGACAATAACGGAGGCTGTGAGGAGATTCTTGTTGGGTAAATACTAAGGGAAGCAACGGTGTGCCGACCCTGCCTCATCCTACCCTGACTTGTCTTACCCAAACTTACTCCCTACACAACTCTGCCTTTCCTACACTCCTCTCATGTCTCATCCTACCTTACCTTACCTTACCCTAACTTCCTCACTAAAAAAAACTTTCTGCCTGACACTCCACTCCCAACATGCCTCATCCCACCTAACCTTACCTTAACATCTCCTCCCTACACAACACTCTGCCTTCTCGACACTTTCATAATGCCTCATCCAACTTTAACTTAGCCTAACTTTCTGCCTGACACTCCACTCCCAACATGGCTCACCCTACCTAACCTTACCTTAACATCTCCGCACACAACACTCTGCCTTCTCGACACTTTCATAATGCCTCATCCAACTTAAATTAGCCTAACTTTCTGCCTGACACTCCACTCCCAACATGCCTCACCCTACCTAACCTTACCTTAACATCTCCCTACACAACATTCTGCCTTCTCGACACTCATAATGCCTCATCCAACTTTAACTTAGCCTAACTTACCTTCTCACCCTACACAGCACTCTTCTCTTCTCTATACAACACCCATCATGTCTAGGCCTCTCTTCCCAACCCTTTCCCTCCTTTTAGTTATGCATAACTTTCTCTACCCTCCACAGCACACAGATGTCTTCCTCCCCTACCCTGCACCCCGACTACCTCCATTGCCAAAGCCTCATTCTTCCTTCCATAACGTAAACCCTCCCCTCCCATCCCTTCCCCTCCTTTCCCATTCCCTTTACGCCACTTTTCATCGCCCCTTACCATGCCTAGGCCTACCTCATTTTTTTAAGCCTTGCCGATACAACCCTTTCGTTTCTCGTAGTCGTGACATAACTCCTCTTTCCCAGCCAAATACCTTCCATTCGCGTCCCCAGCACACTTGCCCGTAAAGTATTTGTTATCTTTTTCATACTTTCATAATATAATCCTGCTTGACCAACTATACAACCTTTTCTTCCAATACCTGTTACTTTTTATCCTTCTTCCTCTATACATTTTGTTTATCCCAATTCCACTTTTGTTCCCACCCAATCTTGGTCTCTTTCACCGCTCCCTAACCCAATCGTCCCTCACTCACACTCCCTCCCTCACTTCATTCCTCCCTCACCCTTCTCCCTCACTCCCTCCCTCCACCCAGAGCCACACGCAGGAGTCAAACCTAATACACTTAATATTCCCATTATTTTCCGGTCCGCACAAAGGCCTGATAAAGCACCGTAATATTAATGCATTATTATTATATTCATAAATCAGAAGGACTAGGGGGAGGGAAGAGAGGACAAGGGAGAGAGGGGAGGAGAGGACCAGGAAGAGGAGGAGGAGGAGGAGGAGGTGGAGGGGAGAATCGTGTATATATTTATTTCTCTCTATCCCCTCCCACCCTCTCTCTCCCATTCTCTCTTTCTCATTCTCTGTAGCGCTCGCGTATGCGTATATATATTCACTTTTCAAAAAGGTGAAATTAGATATTATTTCCCTGTTTAAGTGTAGAGTAATTCCGTGAAAAATGTGGCAGGTAACAGGAAGCAAGAGAGCAATTACCTGCGACTGAGATATTACAGGTGGGTACGTGACCAAGGGGAGGGAGGGGGGAAGAATGGGGAGGAGAGAGAGAGAGAGAGAGAGAGAGAGAGAGAGAGAGAGAGAGAGAGAGAGAGAGAGAGAGAGAGAGAGAGAGAGAGAGAGAGAGAGAGAGAGAGAGAGAGAGAGAGAGAGAGAGAGACAAACAGGCAGACACAGACAAACAGACATACAGACATTTGCAGGCGGAAAGAGACACAGAGAGCTCGATGTGCAGAAACAAAGAAGCGGAAAGAAATGACAATGAAAAAAACAGAAATACAATAACAAGGAAACGAAAACAAGGAAGCAGAAAAAAAATGACACTGGGGAAAGAGCAGGAATGGAGAAGAAAAAGAAGACAACGTGAAAGAAAACAATAAGAGAAAAAAACAAAACTGCATCCACACTCCACTGAAATAAAAAAAAAAACATATAAAAAAAAGAAAAAACAGAAGACGAAGACACGGACAGACAGACTCATGGACAGAGACGCAGACGGAAGGAAAGCTAGACAGACATTCCACCCCTTCCATCCCCCCTCCTCCATCCCCCCCCCCCCCCGCCCCTCCTAACAAGGCCCAGGAAGACAAGGAGGAGCAGGACACAAAGACATCCTTGGTGACGAGATGAGCTGTTTTGTTCCTGCTGTGGATGAGTGACTGGCAGGAGGAGGAGGAGGAAGAGGAGGAGGAGGAGGAGGAGGAGGAGGAGGAGGAAGAGGAGGAGGAGGAGGAGGAGGAGGAGGAAGAGGAGGAGTTAAAGGAAGAAGAGACCAGAGGAAATGAAAATGGAAAGAGAAGGAGAAGGAAAAGAAGATAAAATAAATGTGAAAGCGGAGAGTAAAGAAAATAATTAGTCGAGAGAGAGAGAGAGAGAGAGAGAGAGAGAGAGAGAGAGAGAGAGAGAGAGAGAGAGAGAGAGAGAGAGAGAGAGAGAGAGAGAGAGAGAGAGAGAGAGAGAGAGAGAGAGAGAGAGAGAAAAAAAAAATAGGAGGGCAACAAGGCGCCAGACACTCGACACAGACCAGGAACAAACACACAGCAAGGGCTCCAGTAAACATCTTCCTCCCTATTTCATCTCCTCCTCCTCCTCCTCCTCCTCCTTCCCTGTCCATAAAACACGTGGAGGATGGAGGGGGGGGGGGGCGTGCATGTTATTTTCAGTTCACGGACATATTCTTTAAGCCTTTGCGCAGATCACTGAGCCCCGCCACAGCACCGCACAGCAATCCCGCAACACAGCGCTTTGGCGGGGCTGGGGCTTTTTATACCTTACCCAGCACTGAATTCGAGGTAGAGCAATACAAAAAAATGAAAAAAAAATATATATATATATGAAACAATCTGATACAGCGGAATCGACGTACAGGATATAAATAGAAAATAAGACAGTATACAAAATAACTAAATATTTAACACCAAATTGAAACACGAGACTCGAAGTGCCAGGCGAGATTGATACTTGATCGAATAACAGGAAACAGTTATTGAAAGCTCAGGCACCATACCGGAACACAGGATTCAATGTGCATGAGAAGGTAATATAAGACAAGGGTATAAAAAATATGATCAAAATATTTAGTGCAATGCTGAAACAACAGTAAGAACTTTATAAACCACAGTCTCCTTAACATATCAAACTGTTAAGGATGATTTTTAAACGTTGTATTAGTATTTATTAAGAGTTATGTGGTTAGTTTGGCTTTTACTTCAATTTTTCGGGACGGAGTTATTTAGAAGTGTTGGATTTTCATAAGTCGACATATTACAAACTCAGTCGTAAAAAGTGATATTGAAAAAATAAAAAAAACAACTAACCACGCCTTGAAAAACGAGTCAAACAAGACGAGTGAGCCACATTATCGCTGACGACGACTAATACGCTGTTTAAAAAATCTTGCGTTCGTCCGGCTGTAGTGAGTGTCCGTAAGTTTGGTGACAGCAGCCAAGCAGAGCACTTCATCGACGCTGAGGCTGGTGTTGTCGCGGGAGAACAAGCAACAAATCTAATCGAATCCAACCTGATCTAATATAACCTAATCAGAACAAAATACGCAACAACCTAACTTACTTAACCTTATCAGCACGCACCACTTTTGAGCATGGGGGAAAATCAATTATCACAGCATTCCAAACCTATAAGAAAAATTTGTCCCGCCGCAAAACTGGTGGAGTCCGGGCACGTGGTTTTACTTATGCGTGTGTGGCAAGTGTGGCGAGAAAGTTTAAAGCCGCGCCGCAATCTTGGCCGGACTGCAAAGTTGGCAAGTTTATTTCTAAGTTTACAAGTCAAGTTTTGGGAGTGTCGGCGTGCGAGGACCACCACGCGCCGCAGCCACAAGGAAGCAAGTTTTCCCTCATCCCGGCCGTGGCGAAGCAAGTTTATGGTTCAATCAAACTTCAGAAAATTAATTTGCATTTAAAGTTTCAAAATCTTAAATAAATACATGAGTAAATACCGGCAAACGAGATTAATACAATAGCTAAACGTTTTGCATACATACATAAACATAAGGAGTCTGCAAGAGAGCGGTGAGCTTACCCAGGGCAGCTCCTCTATACCTAGCACCACCTATAACCTTTCCTCCATATCCATACAATTATCTAACCTTTCCTCACATGACTGCCAAGCCGGTTCAACTTTTCGACCACTTCATTAGTAAACCAATTCTTCCTTAATGTCTTAGTTGACTCTGAATATATTTAACTTAAATAGAACTCCCTGCCATTCCCGCTCATAAATTATATCATAACTTTATTGGCATCACCCTTTCACGAGCCCTTCATCCATTTATAACTTTCAATCAACTCTCCCACCACACTTCGCCTTTGTAAAGAATGCAAATTCAAACGTGCCTCTCCGAATATGGCGAGTTTTTCAATTCAAGAAGAAACTAACATCTGTGATTTTTTTGTGGAAATGTAATGCCGAGAGGAGCCTCAGGTTTTCTTGCTTCAAATTTATTTTACTTTCTATCAACTGAATTTTCCTTCTGCCTACCTGCCTGTCTTTCTGTCTTCGTGTCTGTGTGTCTGTCTGTGTGTCTGTCTGTGTGTCTGTAGCTCTGCCCTGGAACGCCGCCTTCCGCTAGCCAACATTATTTTCATTACTTTATGCGCGGGCAACACTTTAGCCGCAGATCACGTCCCGCCTCGGCATTCTCCGCATGAAGGCTGACGATGAAATTAATTATGTTCACCCGACACTTACTTTTTTGTCGGCTATTTTTACCTGGGAGCACATGACTAGACGAGGTGAGCTTCCTGTTTGTTTGTTTTCGGTTCGCAGCCCACGTTAACTGTGTGTGTGTGTATGTGTGTGTGTGTGTGTGTGTGTGTGTGTGTGTGTGTGTGTGTGTGTGTGTGTGTGTGTCTCTCCTTGGGTCACCTGTCTTGCGGTACCGACGTGATGACTGGCTCGGCATGTGGTTACCGCCCATCCACCTCCGGACAGGCCAGGCGACGCGGAAAGTGATAGTATAAAAATCGGCAAGATGAGGCTGACCTACGAGAGCGTCCAGATGTGAGGGGTAAGCGTGTGTGTGGAGATGCTTCCTATTTGTACTGGATTTGTGATGCTGTGATGCTCGCTCTATCTATCTATCTATCTATCTATCTATATCCTTTTTTTTTACAGCAAAGGAAGGAGTTCAAGGAAAAAAAAGACAAAAAGCCCGCCAATCGCTGTTCCCATAAAAAGAAGTATAAAGGAGTTGCCGAAAGAGAGGTCAATTCCATTCATACTCGTTCATTTTTTTGTTTCGTATGTTTTTTTTTGGCGGTATAAGAGACAAGACTGAACACAACACATAAGAAACACCAACAACACTCCACGCCCATAAACAAAGCAGAAAAAAAAGCAAAACAATAAAATAAATAAATAAATAAAAGATCAAATTTGTTTCCCGAGGTGTGTGTCTTAATGCTCGCAGGACACACCCACCTCCGCCTCCCTAACGCAGGACTAAACACCTACAGGCCCATGCTAAGCGCCCCGCCGCCGCCAGTGCATGAGAGAGAAGCAAATGTTATCACCCGGCTGACTCCCATGCTAAGAGGTGTTAATAATTATGTGCCCGCCTCTGCATGATAAAACTTGTGTGTGTGTGTGTGGGGGGGGGGGGACTGTGTGTAAGTGGATGGGGGGAGGGGGGACTGTGTGTGTGTGTGTGTGTGTGTGTGTGTGACGTTCCCCGGCTAGCAATCATGTAGGCTCTTCACACGTGTAGATACAATAACAAAAATGTGCTCAAACTGGACTTTAAAATATAGACTACTAATAAAAAAAATCTTCTACGTATAATGGCTTCGGATCTCCACCCTGAGTTAGTCCCTTCAAATGTGCGGAACGTTATCTCCTATCAGTGGCAGGAGGGGATTCACAGGCGGCTAGGTGTAAATTTTATATTATTTATTTACTAATGGATCTGTAGTTATCATGTAGGCGACGCTCCTGTGCACACGAAGGCTCAGAAGGTAAGATAAGGCAGGGGAAGGTGAGGTGAAGGTCTTAAGGATAGAAGTTCATCCCTTACCACTAATTGCCGGACTCCTGAATGACAGAAAAAATGACAGGAAAAGAAAAGTAAAGTGTGGACAGTTGCTTTTGAGGAGGAGTAAGGCATTCGATGAGGTAATGAGGTGATCCACTCTCATAAATCTTACTTCAGTCCACATAGACGACAGATGAATGACAAGTAAAAATAAACACGACGGAATGAAGAGGATAAAAAAAAAAGTTACATCAGCTAATACTTTTGAGAATGACCAAAATATATGTTCATGACCCATTCATTTTCCATTTTAACTGCAGTGCCCAATGGATGAGAGAGGAATGACGAGAAAGGAAAAAAAAGTGAGTTGATGGAGAATATTAAATAAAAGCGAACAAATCCAAAAAAAAAAAATAGTTACATCAACTAATACTTTTGAGAATGACCAAAATATATGTTCATGACCCATTCATTTTCCATTTTAACTGCAGTGCCCAATGAATGTCAGAGGAATGACGAGAAACGAAAAAAAAGTGAGTTGATGGAGAATATTAAATAAAAGCGAACAAATCTGATTACAAAGTAGAATTATAATAACTGGACACGAGACTTACACAGGGAAGAAAAGTTACTGACACACCTAATGAGACAACGATAGCCCTCAGGTATTTCGGAAACAGGAGAGGCGAGCAGAGACACGTGAAGGACGACTGATAAAGGGGAAGAGAGACAAGACCATTAAAAGAAAGAGTGAAGGTATTCGTCTCTCTCTCTCTCTCTCTCTCTCTCTCTCTCTCTCTCTCTCTCTCTCTCTCTCTCTCTCTCAAGGGCACCTACACACGAGAACATACACGCACAAAAACCTTGACATCCAGGAAACTCTGCGGCCCATGGCAAAAGCTAACCATGGAGGAAAACAATTAGGACGTTTATTAGAAGTTTATTGTCCACGTGACACACATGAGAGGAAATGAATCCATCGCGCGCTCTTCTATGAGGAAAACATGTGTGCCGGCCATAAAAGAAGCCGAGCGCCGCATAAAACAATAAAGGAAACTAAAGCTTTTTTTTATGAAGGGAAACAATGCCAAAGGAGCAGAGCGAATTAAGAGTCTTTATAAGGAGGAGAATTAATGAAGCGTGGCTAACCGACCTCCTCCTTTCAGTTGAGTGGCCACGTAATGCGCACGCACAACTTGAGACTAAAGATAAGAATAAACAGTCTATAAAAAAGCATATCATAAACATATTAAAAACAAGTCTGGTCGAATATAAATATAACTCTGGATTCTGGCGGTGACCTGATTATCCACTTATGAAGACGTCTCGGGCCGGATAATAAAAAGCAAAGTATAAGATAACGCTGCCCGCCAGTGTTCCCGAGTCGTAAGTGGCGTCCTCAGGGCAGCAAGCTGAGTCCTTGGATTTATTTATTCTGCGCGGGAAGTGTTGTGCAGTTTAATTACACATCTCCAGACAAGCGCAAAAGTTCAAATATAGGAAGGAGGAAAATTCTCGCATTGTGTAACGCCAACAAAAGAGGGAACGAAAGATTTTGTTGAGGATTTTATGGGATTTTTCCTGCATTTACTTTTACAACCTCAGACGTGTTTCGCTTTGCGGGAGACGCTGACTAAAAAAGAGGTCTGAGTGTTGATAGATATTTGCAAGTTATTTAAGAGGTAGAAAAAAAAAATGCATGAAAAAATGTACTAATGACTCGAACGCTCAAGGTTTCACGCTCCCGAGGCAGGATAACAAAGCGTGGTGCTACAGGCGGCGAACACGCAGTTTAGATGCGGTGATTTGGATTAAAAACACGAATAAAGGGGCCTGTGAATTAAGGTCGACACCAATTCATTAAAAACAAAACACGTATATGGTCGCTCCTTTTAATGAAGCGAAACGAATAGCATGAATAGATTAGGAGGAGGAGGGCTGCCCCTTTTTTATGCTGTCACAACGAAAACTACGCTGCTGCCGCTGCTGCATAAAAATATTTCGGCCCCACAAGGAATGTTTACGAGTTTGCAGCAGCGTGTATAAACGAAAACAATGCACGGCTGAAAAACGCATAAAACGACCACTACAAAACGTGTCCGCCTGCCAACGAGACGCACGAGGAAAGCGTTGGAAGCCGCAAACCTGGCCAATAAAAGACTTACACGGCGAATATGATACACTCTCTCAGCGGGCCGCCGAGGAAGACATCCGAGGAGGCAGCAAAGCGCGAGGCGGGCGAGTCAACAACACAAGAGGAATCGCGCGCCGGGGACAACCTCGCGAACCGCTTCGAGTCGCAAGAGCAAGAAGAGGATTTTTTTTAACTCTGTATTTGTCCCTCCTATCCTCCTTCCTGCTCTGTTCTGCTCTGTTTGTCTCTTCTCTCTCCTCTTCCCTAAACGCGGCATTTCGTCTCCTCTCTTTTCCATTTCTCTCTCTACTTCTCTCCTCCTTTCCCGCCCCTTCTCTCCTATTTCCTTCTCTGTTCTGCTCTGTTTGTCTCTTCTCTCTCCTCTTCCCTAAACGCGGCATTTCGTCTCCTCTCTTTTCCATTTCTCTCTCCACTAAAGCCAAAGTTATGATTGTTTTTGTTGCTAGGGTCTGAACGGCCTCCATCCCCCTCTTTATCTATCTTTTTCCTTTCTCTCTACATCCTAAAGCTAGTGGTGGTGATAAGGATGTTTTTTGTTACTGATGTTTGCACTGCCTCCCTGCCTCCTTTCCTCTCCCCGATCCTTTATTTTCTCTCCTCTCCTGCTCTGCCCACTTCATTCATCGCCTCTTCCTTCTTCTCCTCTCTTTCTTCACGTCCTCACGAGGTTACCGTGGTTGTTGTTGTTAATGTCGGTCTCCCTTGTAGCCTCCCAGCGAATACCACACAGCATTTTCCACGAGCGCGGGTCGGGGCTACGCTACTACATTACATCGAGACCACTGACAGGCCCGACAGTACAAGACCAGCCATGCAAGGAAGCAGCAACTGACCACCACTTGGCACGCCCCGCAAGCACAAGAACAAGGACAACAAATAGAGAATTGCAGCTACTACTACTTCTACTACTACTACTACTACTACTACTACTACTACTACTACTTCTTCTTCTACTACTACTACTGCTACGTAACCATCAACACAAGTCCTCATATTTAACAGCCTCCCACAGACCCTTAAAAGACTAAAGACAGAGAACAAGACACAGCTTCTATTGGCCAGTTTACAGTCGGTTCACACACACACCCATCAATACACGGCCAGAGGAACCACCGCTCATACAGACCCTTTTCCCCACACAGCCACATGCACACAAACACAGACAGAAACAGCACAGACATATCTCCACTCACACATACATGCACACACACGTACATGCACACACACCCTTTCAACACCCTCCCCTTGAAAAAAAATAAAGGAAAAAAGAGGAAGCAAACGACAACCAACCAACAACCAAAGCAAACACAAACTGAGAAAAAAAAGGGGGGGAAAGCGACACACGAACACGCACACGCACACACACACACACACACGGCAGAAAAAGATAAAAATGGTCCCCGCAAAATAAAATAAAAAAGAACCCCAGACACCCCGACAACGAAATACTACCAATATCAATTCGGCTTTCAGAGCAGGCCGAGAGCAGACACCACACAGAGTAGAGGGAAGGGGAGGGGAAGGGGGCGGGGGTGGGGGCGGACAGGCGGGCGGAGGAGAAGCAAGGAGAGATTCTTGAGGAGGAGGAAGAGGAGGAGGAGAAGGAGAAGGAGGAGGAGGAGTTGGAAGAAGAGAAAGGACGGTGAAGACGAATTGTGAGAACTGGAACAAGAATAATAACAAAAAGAAAAGACAAATTTAGGAACGATAATATGAACAAACGCAAACAGAAAGACGATAAAGTGAATCCAACTGGCAAGGACTGGAATGACGAGGAAAGCGTGACCGAAACACACGACCCCAACACAAAGCGCACACACCAACAACAGGAACAATAACAATAACAGGAACAGTAGCAGAAGTGGGAGCAGGAGACGAGTAAAATCCTGTATAGAGGAAAGACGTGAAGAAGTGAACTGTGATGAGAGGGAGCAAGGTAAGTATGTGTAATTAGGTATATAATTAAGAAGGTAAATAGAAAGGTGGGCGGGTTGGTGAGTAGATAGATAAGTGGGTATAGTGAGTAGGTGAATGACTTAAACAGGTAGGTTAGGTAGGCAGGTAAGTACTTAGACAGGTAGATATAGTATGAGTAGGTGGCTAGGTAGATGGGTGGCTATGTAGAAAGGTAGGCAGGTGGATATTGTAAGAGAGTGGGTGGGTGGCTGGGAGGATGGGAGGCTATAGGGGTGGGTATATGGGTAGGCATGCAAGTAAGGAAGGTGGATGGGTGGGAAGAGAGCCGAATGCATGTATGTAAGGGGAAGTCAGGCAGGCCGTGAGTGGTGGAGTAACCGTATGCATGTGCTATGTAAGAGGTAGTGAAGCAGGCATAGCGGGAGGGAGACAGGGAGGGAGAGAGGCAGGAGTATGGCATGTATGTAAGAGTCAGTGAGGCAGGCATCGAGGGAGGGAGGGAGAGAGTGAGGGCGGGGGAAGCCGGACAAGTGGACTGGGAGTGGCGAAGGGGCGTAGATTGGCGGCGGCTTTGATGTGTGTTGGCCAGGGCTTCGGGACCTGGATGGCTGCTGGCGACCCCCGTGTGATGCCAGCTTCCCTCCCTGATGCTATCTCACTTCCGCTCACCCACCACCAGCCAGCCACTCAACCAGCCAGCCATCAGCCCCCTTCCTTCCAGCCCCCTCTGCTCTCTCTCTCTCTCTCTCTCTCTCTCTCTCTCTCTCTCTCTCTCTCTCTCTCTCCGTATCTTCCTTTCTCTTCCCTCCCTCCTTTCCTCCCTCCCCGCCACTGTTATCTTGGTGAATCATACGGCTGCACACACACACACACACACACACACACACACACACACACACACACACAAACACACACACAAACAAACAAAGGCAGCAAAACACTCACAAACAACCCTCCTTACCTTACACACACACACACACACACACACACACACACACACACACACACACACACACTGCCAATACTTTACATTCGTCGCTCTGTAATATTTAGCTTTCAAAAGGCTTACTCCAAAAGAGAGGTGGACTTTCTGCAAACGAGAAAAAAATGCCTTCTGGACAAAGACGCGAAAAGTCTTAATGAGGTTGGTTTGTACGGCTCGCAGCGGAGAAAGGGAAGAAAAGAAATGTTTCAAATATTATGTGCTGTGTAACTCCCAAAAACTAGTCAGAGCATGAACAAGAAAGGGAAAATAGACCAGTGAGTGATAAGACTTAAAAATAAAAGGAAAACAAGCTGTAATAATAATCATGTGCACTCCTGAGAGGGAATTAGAAGAGCGAAATGGTTCAGGGACTATAAAAGGTAAAGGGAAAGAAAAGAGAGAAAGAAAGGCAGAGAAAGAATGAATGTTAAAAGCGAGCAAATAATTAGTATATACATTATTAAACGTCCTTCACGGGGAAAAGAAAAAAAAGGGAGGGGGGCGAAACGAGAACAGCGTGGAGTGCTTGGCAAAGAAGGTGATATTGCTTGTGTGTGACGGCGAGCGAGGCGGCGTGAGACGGTCTAATTATACCTTGATAAACAATAACTCCATCACTGCCTTCGTGTGTGTGTGTGTGTGTGTGTGTGTACTTGCTTGTGTGTCTTTGCTTGTGTTTGCTTGTTTGTTTGTTTGTGTACGTGTGCGTGTGTGTGTGTATGAGAAGATTAGGTTGCATGTGTGACTGCGTAAGAGTGGGTGACATACTAGACACACACACCTGCCTTGTTTCATCCACTTATCATATTTTACAACATTTTTACTGCCCTTGCGTGCGCCATTACCAAGCACAAATCAAGCGCTGTGACGTGTCCAGCATTGTTACCGGCATTAAGGCGCATCCGTGTACAGAAAAGTGGAATCGATCGCTCTGAAAGCAATGCATGAGAACACTTGAGGCGGAACCTTATAAATACAGTCAATATACGTAAATACATAGAAGTTTCAGTACGCATAAGTATACACGCGTGGTAGTACTATACATCGACAGTAGGAGTGACGCGCCAACGGTAAATCATCGACACGGGGAAGCCAAAACAACAAACAGAGCAGCCGATAGAAACAGAGTAGTTCGGTGCGGTGCAAATCAATCCTCATTAATGTATCCATATATCCATCAATACCCACGTAAAGCATTCACATTCACGTAAACACACACACACACACACACACACACACACACACACACACACACACACACAGACACACACACACACACACACACACACACACACACACACACACACACACACACACACACACACACACACACACACACACACCTTACACTTACCTTTGGCTCTGTATGTTTGTATATTTTCAACCGCTAGGCTGCCTCTTTATCCTCAAAACACCGTTGATTATTATTATTATTATTATTGTGTGTGTGTGTATTGTGTATTATTATTATTACACACACACACACACACACACACACGCACACACACACAGCGAGCTATTCAGCCAGCCGGACAAGAGGAATTTATGTAAACAAACTTCGCGGACCTGAAAAAGTCAATAAATCCGTGCACAGGTGAGTGGGCGCACTAATACATGTAATTAGACGCACACAAACACACACACACACGCACACACTCACAATGCCGGGGCGTGGAGCGTGAGGGAAAGAGGGAGAGGGGGAGGGAGAGAGAGAGAAGGGGTGGGGGTAAGGAGAGCAGGAGGGAAGGAAGGAACAATGATAAAAGGAGAACACGCTCTAAGACACACGGGGATAAAAGAGGAACAAGCAAACGCAGCGATAACCGGTAATTATGGAGTAATGAAGGAGTGGCTGCAGGGGGAGGGGTAGGGGGGGAGGAGGGAGAGAGGGAGGGAGGGAGGAAGGGAGAGACCTGAAGGAAATAGGAAGGCAGAGAGAGAGAGAGAGAGAGAGAGAGAGAGAGAGAGAGAGAGAGGAAAGGGGGGGCGTGTCAAGGGTGGAAGGGTGGGGTGGGGAAAAATGGCTGCCGGTTAGCAACACACACACACACACACACACACACACACACACACAAGCACACTT